>NW_015627248.1:914495-937671 GCF_001515625.1 Sinocyclocheilus rhinocerous
TATTATGGGTAATGAAAGGTTCATATTTTGGTTTTGGGAGTCACCAACAACAGGTTGACATGCATGCAAGGTCAAAAAACACTTTCATTGTCTTATAATATGCATTTATTTTTACCTTTCTTGCTCAAGGACTCCCAAACAATTCGTTCAACGATTCATTTTTCCAAACCCCTCCTTTGCGTGACGCTAATCTGCTGTGATTGGTCCGATTGTTCTAATTTTCATTCCTTCATGCCTGTAATGCCTGATAAAGCAGCGTTTGTGAGCGCAGGGTTGCTTTGTGTACAGCGTTACCGGGGAAACAGCTATTTTACCGCTCTAAAAGCAGCACCTAGTGGCAAAGAATGAATCAGCATTAGCAATATGAATTGACGTCAACATGAAACGGCTTGGGATTCGTATTAAAAACGACTTGTTTCAATGATTCAGAGTCGACTCTTTCTTTTGAAAGACAATAACTTTATACAAGGTGCACTTTCAGATTAAAAACTTTGCAGGATGTTTTCATTCACTTAGAGCTGTGTTCTATACTGCATGAAAGGTAATTTTCAAAAATCCATAATAGGGGCACTTTAAATTTGATCAAAATAATGAATTATTTTATATAAAAAAATCTACAAATAAATACTAATAAATAAATACAAATTTAAAATTTGTTAAAATATAATTTAAACGTTTTATTTAAATAAATAAATATGGGTCACAGGGAAGCATATTTAAAATAGATTTAATTCAGAAGCTAATATAGCCTATATAAATAATAAATAATTCCCTCTAAATATAAGTTCACATATTTATATTTTTTATTTCTCTATATAGTCGCATATTCTTCAGGTTTAAGTTTGGTGGACTGATCTCACATTACTGAACATGAAACTGAAAAACGGGAAGGTTAAAGAGCCCATCGATCCCTTGAGACCTTTGAGATAACAGTCTGCTACCCATTAGAAACGAATCTGTAACTGGATCAGCTCATTAATGCTCGTCCCGCCCCCTCCTCGTTTGAATGTCAGCACTGATTGGGCACAACTGCGGCACTAACAGTGACCTCGCACAAAACCTGAAGGCGACCGAAAGGATAAAACGCGCGCGGGGCGCATCACGGCGACAGTATCCAGCCCGCATCCTCTCCTCAGCGGTTTCATCTGGACTTTGGGTGAGTCTGACAAGAAGATGCCACGAGGATTTTTAGTGAAACGGAGTAAACGTGCCTCATCTACATCCTACAAGGTGCGTGCGCAAGAAGAAAAAGAGCCGCGCAAAGAGGACCTGTCTACCCAAACTCAAAATGCAAGTGTGCCGGACGTGCTGGAACCTATTACAGAATCATGGACAAGTGACATTAGCTCTAAACATGAGCAGAAACATCTTCTGGAGGACTCTGGAGGGGTTGTTGGAGAGAGCGATTACGCACAGAGTTACTTCAGTTATCCCGAGCAGAGCGCGTCGTCTCCGCGCAACAGCACCGACTCCTACAGCCCGATCAAACCCATCAGCACGGAGCTTTTGGACAGGTGTCTGAGCTCACCAGCCATGGCAGAATCATTTCCCTTGGTCACCCCGGTGTCTTCAATCGAGCGTCTGCTAATGAACCACTCTGCCATGAAGTTTGGCACACCGGTGCCCTCGTCGCTGCCCCCCTACCCTGCCTTTCATCAATGCGTAAAACGTGCGTTCATGGACTCAGAGCGCAAGAGCAAACCACCAAAAAAGTCTAAAGTCACCAGAAAGCTCAATTTTGAAGACGAAGTCACCACCTCACCAGTCCTCGGGCTTAAAATAAAAAAAGAATGTCCCGAGTCAAAACTAGCACCACAAAGTGGTAGAAAAAAACCGCTCGGTGAGTTCATCTGCCAGCTTTGTAAGGAAGAATACTCTGATCCGTTTTCTCTAGCCCAGCACAAGTGCTCCAGGATCGTCCGGGTTGAGTACCGCTGTCCGGAGTGCGACAAAGTTTTTAGCTGCCCTGCCAACCTCGCGTCCCATCGCAGATGGCACAAACCTCGCAGCCTGAGCACCGGAGACGCGAAGAAGTCTCAGCTGGAGGCGCGTAACCACGAGAAGACCTCAGTGGAGGGGAAGGAGAACGCCAGCAAGTTGAGAGTGAACAATCAGCACCAGCTGAGTCTGGACAGCTCCCAACACCACAGATCAGCACCGGACAGCAACATGATGCACAGAGGATCCCAAGACCCTCCACTGGACCAGAGGTACCCGTCCTCGGAGAAATGCTTTGAGATGCATATCGGCTCCGCGGACAGCTCGAGGTTGTTCGATCACTGCCCCGAGGAGCCCGACAGGTCCAGCACCCCCTACCTGCCCGCGTCCGTTCCAGAAGAAGTGTTTGAGTGTCACTACTGCAGCAAGAAGTTCCGCAGGCAAGCCTACCTGAGGAAACACCTGGCCGCGCACGAGACGATCAGAACAGCCTCATACGGTCACATTGAAAGCGGACAGATCACTTTCCCGTGTCACCTGTGCGGAGCGCACTTCCCCTCCGTGGAGATCAGGGAAAAACACCGACTCTGGCACGCGGTCAGAGATGACTTACTACTCAGACCTGATCTGAGTCCTGGAGAACAGCAGATATTCTCATGCAAACACTGTCCCTCCACGTTCTTCAGTTCTCCGGGTTTGACCAGACACATCAACAAGACTCATCCCACAGAGAACAGACAGGTGATGCTCTTACAGATGGCCGTCAGGCCGGGATGCTGATCTCAGAAACACTTCAGATTATGTCTAACGGCTTGTTGTTGATATTATCACTAATAATACGTCCAGTGTCTTTATGTGGGAATAGCGAATTTACAGGTTTTCTTTGTTGACAGCAGAGATAGTTTCAATAAAATTCTCATCAATTTAATGTATCAGAACTGAGAATAACAAGAAATATAAACGTTAACTATTGACATTTCTATGGCTTTCATTATTATGAAAATTTATTAAAATAATATCAATGATTTTATTAATTTATTAACTTTTCCAGGCTTTCCATGACCATGTGAACCCTGTATATAATACTTAGCTCATATACATTCACATTTGATTATTATAAACCACTTTCAGGTTTGATTCACATCTATTTGAAACTCATTACTGATAATATTATTGAAAGTTATAAAGTGTTACCCATTAAAGGTTCTTAATGTTGCCAGTTTAATTTAATTCATGAAACTGTTTATAGCGGGAAAACAACAAATCTATCAGGCTTGAGACTCTAGGCTCTCAGCAGGTTTTTGATTAATATATGTCTTTATAATATGGGAAAAGTGAGTTAATATATTTTGTGTCTCATTGTAAAAATAGCTCCCATGGAAAGCTTCTTAGTCTTAATCGTTTTAGAAGGTGCTTTGATTTCTAGATCATGAATGAAGGCACTGCACGTTCCATTATATTTTAATTGACAACAGTAGCTGCAAAAAATGTATTTATATCATAACAACTGCCAGGAAATGCCATAGCATACATCAAGACTATTAGAGGCCCACATGTAATAATAAACTACAAGTGTCATATTTATATTTTCATATGTAGCCATTTCAGCTGTTACGGGGGAAATTAAGAGGTCAATAAATTGAATTGTCTTCGAATACCCTTTCAAATGTAGCTCATTTGTTATTTGCAAAATTTCAAAGGAGAAGCTGCTTAAAACTGGAAAAAATAAATAAATAAATAAAAAAGAAAAATCAGTGCATTTAAAAAAATATAAATGTTTAAACATTTGATGCACCCAATAACTGCACAGGATTTTCTGTTGTAAGAATATTTTTATTCTTAACTGTAGTTGCACATCCACTCTCCTTTGACATCCGATACAAATGTATAGAGTTACTAGCATATGACAATATTGTGGATCTGTGCGTGTGCTTGTGTGTTGTGCAGCTGTTATATCAACACATGCAGTTAGTCCTGGAATCATGCAGCATTTGATCAGTAGTAACATACACAAAATCTACCCATGAGGATGTTTATTTCCTCTTGAAATTACATACAGGTCTCAGTTGCTTGTGTGCAGGCCTTTAATATACACTTTATAATTTCAATCCAGAAGGGTGCTGCATAATTTCAACTCCACAAGTATTATTTTTTCTGATAAATTTCTAAATGACTTCAAATTAAAAAGAAATATAATAAAACCTGACCCTCATGAAGTCTCCCATAGCTTTCAAGAAAGTATACAAACTTGATTTTATCTTATACATGGCAACAGTTATAACTTGCATCCGTAGTCTACAGGGTCAGATACCCTTATATCCCTTAAACGTTCAAAATTAAACGGAAAAGTGCAGACCAAAGCTAGTGTCAAAGACGTTTTTTTTGTACACGTCCACATCTACATGTTTAGAAAAAAAAAAAAAAACAGGACATGATTACATTAAAGGCTGTTCAGCTGTTTGAAAACACGCCATCCACTGTTGAACTAGCTTAAAAAGTCCTAAAGCGGGTAGTTCGGTTCAATTTGGCAACATCGCCGTCTCCCTGCAAGACCTGTTAATGTGGCAACTCATTCACACTTTCCTTAAAGATCCCATCTAAGATGAGGTGAATCAAAAAGAGCATTGCAGTCAAATGATTCATGCTGTAAATGAGCTGATAAACCTGCGTGGGCTCGTCTCTAAGGCTGCTGTGCAACGAAACAAAACGACAGGACAGAGTCCAGCAAAAATCTAGCCATACAGACTGACATTCAAGCTGAAGACTTGTTCTTTGACTTGTTCTAAGTGGCCTTTTCACTTTTTTTTTGGTTGATTTAAATACTGGTAAATATGTACACAGATCAGATACTGTTCATACACTATACACATACATTAAATATGTATATATTTTATATTTATAGATATATACACGCACAAATAACCGTTATAAATGACAAAGGGGCGGTTCAGTATAACATCAGTAACATTCTAATGAAGAGAAAACTGAATTTACAAATTGCAATAAACCGTGATCCATAAAGAAAACCAGCAAATAAACAAACAAATGTGAGTGTCAATGTTATATAAAAACATGTTCCACATTAGGAGTGAAAAAAAAAACTGAAATACGTAACAGCAAGAAGTGCTTCAGTTTAAACGCAAATCTGTTTTCAGACACTTCTTCCGCCATCAAATTGTCGCGTCTTCTGTACAAATATAAAAAGTTGCGGTTGATACGATGGCAATCAAAAAGAAACATTTTCGTATGATTTATTTTTTATTTTTTTTTAAATGATCACTGGCACTCTTGAGTAGTGGACAGCTTCAGTGGCACCAGCTACGACAACAGTATAGGAAGTTATTTAAGTAAAACGCAACGCAATATCCATCAGTGATCGACAAAAAAAAACAAAAACATTTCAAGTTGTCTTTGATCACTCTGGCTCTGTATGGGAGGAGTCAGACAGCATTGGGGGTGTGGCTACTGCAGGCAAGTGGGTGTGGTTTGTCTCTGACAGTGCAGTGGGCGGAGTTCTGCAGTGAAGTGTGTGTTTGCTCACTCAGGTCAAGTCTTGTTGGCAGAGCCCGAGGAACGGCGGAGCTTCATGGACATCCGGCTCTTGCTAGCACGAGGTGATATTGGCGAGGCTACGTCGCTCCCGTCTACCTGCATTGCTGGACTTTCGGCCAGCTGACTCTCGAGGCATGAGCCTGTCAGGGAGGGATGAGTGGAGGAAGAAGAAAAGACAGAGATCAGAACGTCACGATTCCAGATTGTTCACACACACGCTAAACACTGCACTCAAAATCTACTCGAATGTGGCATTAAAGGGTTAAATTTAGCTTGGGTTTGTGAATTCAAATATGAAATACATAATGAAATTGGGTTGAAATAGGGGAAATAAGTGTCTATACTAAGAAATGTGACTTTTTTTGTGATCTCAAATCAGACTCGTGAATTTCACTGAGACTGGAATGGGAAAAACCTCTTGGTTAAATTGTACATAAAGGCCACAAGTAACAAATAGAGAGCAAAATAAGTGTGAAAACCCCTTCCTGAGGGGCGTGAGAGGTTAATGCACCAGTGCATTGTGGGTGAAGTTCACAGAGCGAATCATAGGGGATGCTGGGACTAATCAACGCTGAGATTTGACACCTCGTCCCTCGATGAGACCAACAGGGGTGCAGTTACGATATCGCAACACAAACTACATTGTAAAAGAGGAATGGGGGGGAGGGGGAAGACGACATTTTCAGTTCCAGCATACCATTCACAGCTAGCGTGAAAGACCTTCCGTTTCAAGCCTTTTCCCTTTACCTTGATGAGCCCAATGTTTTCTAGTTGAGGTTTGGGAAGGAGCAGAAAAATCACAGCATTTCTCTCTTGGGGTGCGAGAATGGACAGAAGTGGCCGATAGAAAGGGCGACAAGAGAGAGGGGCAGGAAAGACGCAAAGTGATGTGGAATGTAAGAGAAAGTAGAGAAAGAATACAAATCAGACAGGAGGAAGAAAAAGAGAAGAAGAGATACAAGATAAAGGTGTGAGCAGGCTGAGAGGGAAAACAGTAGCAGGTGCCGTTTCAAGCCTTTTCCCTTTACCTTGATGAGCCCAATGTTTTCTAGTTGAGGTTTGGGAAGGAGCAGAAAAATCACAGCATTTCTCTCTTGGGGTGCGAGAATGGACAGAAGTGGCAGATAGAAAGGACGTCAAGAGAGAGGGGCAGGAAAGATGCAAAGTGATGGGCATAGATGTGGAATGTAAGAGAAAGAAAACAAACAAAGACAGGAGGAAGAAAAAGAGAAGAAGAGATACAAGATAAAGGTGTGAGCAGGCTGAGAGGGAAAACAGTAGCAGGCGCACATAAAATACAAGACCACAAATGCAAGAGCTGATCTCTCCACACGCACATGAAGGTTTATTATTCATACACACACACGCTCATCCACTCAACTTACATACACAACACAAAAAGATGTCGGGATTATCACCCACTAGTAACGAAAGTCCAAAAACGAATGCTGTGACACCAACCTCACTGAAATGATACTGCAACACCACATGTAATGCTCTCCGGTTGTCATCTGTACCTGAATGACTTCTGTAAAGCAATCGTGCTCAGCAGTAGCATTCCGGAAGTAAAATGCCATTCACATAATCACATAATGCAACCTTATTTATATAGACATTTAAAAAAAGACTTACACATGAGCTCTGAGGCTGCTGAGAAAGGGATAACATACACTTCCATTCAAAAATGTAGGGTCGGTAAGATTTTTAACGTTTTGTTTGATCAAAAATACAATAAAACAGTAGTTTTGTGAAATTTTGTTTAACTGTGACTTTCCGTCAATTTAATGCGTCCTTTATGACTAAAGTCATACCGACCCCAAAAGTTGGTAGTGCACGGTCAAATTATCATTATTATAAAGGCAATTATGTAAACTGGGACATTTGCATTAGAGCACAGTGGTTTACTGACAGTTTACTGAGAAGAATTAATTTTTTAAAATAGGCACTTTGCAATCAATTGTTGTAATGTTGTGATTCAATCAAGAGTTGGTTGAAAATCTTCTGAAAAGCTTATGGAACAGGAAAAATACTTCCGGAACAAAGGCTGCTAAAAAAGTGGGCAGCTGCCGCCATTGAGCTCTATTATCCATACGAGAGCTGTTGTACTGTACCATTCTGGTGCTTCCATTCAACGTTTACACAAACAGACAGACATATGTGTGATATAAAGAATAGAAGATGAGGTGAGTGAAGCTGTGAGATCATGCTGGACACAGACGTGACTTATAGGAACCTAGAGGAGTGACGTCTGAGAGAGGTAGAGAGTGTAAATGTTGGTCAGCGTTAGGGATCTGGTGTGAACATGCCATGCAGTGTATGTTGCAGACTTCCCATTGGACAAAATACAGAGAACATGGAAAAAGAAGGGAACATGTTTCAGTCTAGAAAGGAATCAAACAAACAAACAAGATGAAGCAAAAAGAGAAGGAGCTCGTAACGTCGTTACAAGCCAAACAAACGCAAAGACAATCAGGCAGCCTCAGTGTACGGCATCTTCAGGAATCTTACCTTTAGATATACACAAGTGATAGATTATGATCTGAAGGGGAAACATAAAATAAACAAAATAAAATATAACAAAAATAAAATGGGAATGAAAAAGAAAAAAAAGAAAAGAAAAATTAACATTTGGGTTTAGAAGTTTACCGGGAGCCCAACACAAAAGCCAGAATAAAATCTTTGGGTTTGAAAAACGACTCAATTTGCATAGAATATAAAACGAATGATCGTTTTTCACCCCAAAAGCAAATTGTTTTGCAATGAATGAACTAAAAAAAAAATACAGTTATGCATGTGTCCTCAAATGAAAGGCTTGGATAATTACTCTATTTTTGTATTATATTCACAGTGAGTGATTGGGGAAAAAGATCAATGAATTCTCCTCAAATGAATGCATCTGCAATTGTTTTCTCAGAAATTTCGTCCAAAAAAAGGGCTTAACGCTATTTCTGGACTGCCTTTGTTTCAAGTTCAGCTGCCATGTTCATTTTAAGTTTAGCATTCCTGTAGCTCAAATAGTAGAGCACAGCGTTAGCAATGCCAAGACCATGGCTTTGATTCCCAGAAAGAGCTTCTTGAAATACACATTCAAAAGTTTGATCAGTAAGATTTTGTTTTGAAAGAAATGAACTTTTATTCGGCAGGGATGCATTAAATTGATCAAAAGTGACTAAAGACATTCATAAAATCAATTTTTATTCATCAAAATAGAAAAAATGCATTATGGTTTCTGCAAAAATATTAAGCAGCACAATTGTTTTCAACATGGATAACTCCAGTTGGTGTTTAATATTTCACAATATTACTGCATTTTTTATCAAATAAATGCAGCCTTGTTGACTTCTCTCAAAAACATTTAAAAAATCTTAATGACCCCACACTTTTGAATGGTAGTGTTTATGTATATCGAATGCAGTGTTGCTTTGGATAAAAGCATCTGCCAAATGCATGAAAATGTACATGTAAAAATAACAAAGGTGAGGTGACTGGATAGAAAGTAAGTGTGCATGTGATTCTACAAGCCTGGAACTGAATGAAATTGTGCGTGAAGGTGAATAGTGAGTAGTGTAAAATGACAGATGAATTAAGTCAATGCCCACCTGCTTCAGAGGGAAGATGGTGGAAAGGTGCAGGGCAGAAAACACGAGCCGCATAGTCCTCAAATGTTGTCGGTTCCAAGTGGTGCTGGACTATCGTCTCCAGATATCTTGCTCTCTCTTCGTAGCTGATAAACATACGAGTTAAAGTCATACAAGATTGGTGCATTGATTTCATAAGCGACAAAAACACATCAACAGGGGTCCAACAGTTAGCCAGGATGCCATGAGTTAATAATTCTCCCATCATACTGTAAACTGTATTACAAAGCTGTCATTGCTTTACGTATGGTGACACTGGGTATCAATGGACATCTTACTGTCTGTGTTATTCGGTTAAGAAAAATGATGGTATTGAGTAAATGGAAGGGATTGGATTGTGTCGCTGTGTATGGGTTTAAAAACGGAGGGATTCTGTTAATGGGGACGATTTGATTAAGTAGACCGGTGGCATAAGGTCTTTGCTGCATTCATAACTCAGTAAGCCAAGAGCACACTGTTCAGATAACGACGGATGCTGCGTCACTGGAGAAACTTGATGGAGGAGCAGCGAGAAACGGTGCGAGTGCGAGACGAAAAGAAACGGAGGTCCTGCTGGGACGAGGCAGGGGGAAGATATTCTCGGCTCTAGTTCTTTGAGCGTCTCTGCCGGTAAAGAGGAACGCGTAGGAAATACAACACTCACGCAGATCTGTCGTTTGCCTTTTCCTGTCTCCAGCAGACCCGTTTCCTGCCGACGGGTCCCGCTGTTTGAGAGCGAACCCTAGCGTGAGTGGGTGAGAGGTTCCCACAGAGGAGAAGACAAAGCAGCTAGAGAAAGTGTCTGTAGGAGCAGTGTAATTAGACACATGCTGTACTACAACCATAAGCAGAACATGAGTCTTGACAGCCGTGTTAACAGCTCAGAACAGCACTCATATGGTCTTACTGACTGAAACATTCAGTCACGACTGCTACAAATTAATTCAAAGCTTCTGAATGTAGACATCAGCTGTGGCCTCCCTGTTCTGCACTTCCAAATTATTAAAACTAAGAGCGCCACTGCCTCATGAACCACTAACAGTTCATTCACTAGACACAGAATAATTTATATTTTGCTTAAAACTTGCCAGACAAAATACATACACAAAATCCTATATACCATCATATACATAGGAGATTAATCAGATATATACACAACATAAATGTAACATTATAACTACCATCCAAAAGTTTGGGGTAAGTAAATTTTTTTTTTTAAAGAAATTATTACTTTTATTAAGCAAAGATGCATTAATCAAATGTGAAAGTAAAGACATTTAAAATGTTACAAAAGATTTCCGTTTCAAATAACAGCTGATTTATTTGAACTTTCTATTCATAAAAGAATCCTGAAAAAATGTATCATCATTTCCGTTATTAATCGGCATGAGTGTTTTCAAAATTGATAATAACAAGAATTTTTCCTGAGCACCAAATCAGTATATTAAAATGATTTCTGAAGGATCATGTGACACTGAAGACTGGAGTAATGATGCTGAAAATTCTGGTTTGCCATCACAGGAATAAATTGCGTTTTAAAATATATTCAAATAGAAAATGGTTATTTTAAATTTTAATAATATTTCACAATATTACTGTTTTTACTGTATTTTTAAAGAAATAAATGCAGCCTTGGTGAGACATTAAAAAAAAAACTTACAAACTTCAAACTTTTGAACGGTAGTGTACATCTGCACAAAACAGAAGTTACAACTTAGATACCATTTCAGTCACCATAAAATTAACTACAATGAATATGACATGATGAAATATTTCCAAAATTTTTAACATTTTATCATTGGTAAAAAAGCTGGAATTAAACCAGCGTTTTCTCCATTTAAGGTCACTGAAATGGAGAACCTGTTTTTTAGACTGAAAAGTCTACGAGTCTTGAGGGGTCTAGTCTTGGTCAAGATCTGGATCTTGGGGGTTTGTTACTGGTCTGGGTCTTACAAGGTCTAGTCCTGACTACAGCTCTGCTACACAGATGGTTCATGACCAGAAAAAGCTGCATAGTGGACCAGATTTTATGCTGATAGTCTGGCTACAACCGGGCAACCATTCCAAACAGCGAGAGCAGAGCGTGAGCAGCACCGCTGTGCATCTTAATAGCCCTCTCAGAGCCGCCCACATGTGGTCACCATCCTGAACCTGAGATGAGCCTCTAATACCACCCTGTCACCAAGACAACAAATCCTCTCCGCTGTTGACTTCAGATGCTCTTTGTGTGTCACAAAGAGAGAGGTAAAGGGAAAAACAGTTCTTCTTTTTTCCCCTTCTCTCTTTTTTGCACCATGTATTCACCCAAATAACCCGGGCCTTGCATCCACTGTAATTGAATTTTTGATGGGTGGTGTTTTTTTTATGACGGCTTGTTAAAAAGGAGAAAGTCCTTTTAAGAGAGTGCGTGCCGGGTTCTCGTGCCCTCTCTAGCATCACATGCTAGAAGAGGAGAGGAGGATAAAAAAAAGAGCCTTTTGTGCATTACCAGAAACTCATTTTCCCTGTGGATGAAAGGCAGAAGGGGGGAGAAATACTCCTGGCCTCTTCCCCCCTCCTACAGAGCTTTTCATTGTCACCGCGCTGAACTCCTGGGCTCTGGAAGGAAAGAGAGAAATTGCCACTGAAGAGACAGCAAAAGTGAGCTTGTTAGCACATTAGGAGTGAAGGGCTCGTGGTGGGCTCCAGGAACAGTCTCTGGTGGTGTGTTAATTCAGCACTCCGAACATGCTGGTGCTGATAGCCTCCAAATTGATCACTCCTGCTACCCTCGATTTCGTTCCCTCCCTCTCGAAGCCGACGGCAGAGGTGGAGAACAGAAGCACGCCTCTGAAAAAGAGTAGAAGCTTTTTATGATGTCAAAGTCGTGTCAGTCATCTTGACCCCAACAACTCCTCTATGACAACATGGTGTCTGGCGAACACTCTTAGGTAGACGACAATGATCTCTGAGAGACATCAGAACCGCTGACATAAGAAAACAATAACCATGGTGAAAATTTGAAGAATTAATTCTTGAGTGTGAATTTGCATTGAACTGGCCACATCTCACAGGAAGTTGGAATTGGAATCTGAATTGCAATTTGAACAGGAAGAGGAATTTACCAAAGGGTAATTTAAAGGTTGACCCCGACAACTCCTCTATGACAACATGGTGTCTGGCGAACACTCTTAGGTAGACGACAATGATCTCTGAGAGACATCAGAACCGCTGACATAAGAAAACAATAACCATGGTGCGTTCCCTCCCTCTCGAAGCCGACGGCAGAGGTGGAGAACAGAAGCACGCCTCTGAAAAAGAGTAGAAGCTTTTTATGATGTCAAAGTCGTGTCAGTCATCTTGACCCCAACAACTCCTCTATGACAACATGGTGTCTGGCGAACACTCTTAGGTAGACGACAATGATCTATGAGAGACATCAGAACCGCTGACATAAGAAAACAATAACCATGGTGAAAATTTGAAGAATTAATTCTTGAGTGTGAATTTGCATTGAACTGGCCACATCTCACAGGAAGTTGGAATTGGAATCTGAATTGCAATTTGAACAGGAAGAGGAATTTACCAAAGGGTAATTTAAAGGAATTAAACACAGGTCATGCATTCTGGGAAATGAAGTGTTCTTCCACCCTGGACCACAAAAATATGATGAAATGTACATAAACATTCAAAAAGTTTGGGGTCAGTGGGATTTTTTTGTAAGCAATGATTTGACAGATTTACTGTCAGAAGTGATAGTAAAGACATTTATAATGTTAGATAATATTTCTGTTTCAAAATAAAAAAAAAATAAAAAAATTCTATGCATCAAAGATTCTTGAAAAAAATAAATCACGGTTTTCAATGAAAAATTAAGAAGCGAAATAATACGAAATAATAAAATAATAATAACAAAAGTTTCCTGAGCACCAAATCAGCATATTAGAAGGATTTCCGAAGGATCGTGTGACACTGAAGAGTAATGGAGTTTTAAATTGTAATATCTCACAGTATTACTGTTTTTACTGTATTTTTCAAACAAATGCAGCCTTGCTAAACATAAGAGATTTCAAAAACATAAAAACATTTTCTTACTGACCTCAAACTTTTCAACATTCAAAGTTTGTCTTTTGAAAAAAACTGTTTTATGAAATTCTTTGAATTTCAATTCATTTTAATTCTACTTACATTCAAATTTTAACATTTAAGTTAATTCTACATCTCGTTTGCTACCTCAATTAAAATCCAATTCAAATTAAGGAGCTCAATGGAAATTTAAATGGCATTCTCAATTCTGAATAGTGCATGAGCTACAACATATTCATTATGCTGAACTGATGTCTGAATTAATCATAAAATATAGCATGAACACAAATAAAAACAGGGCATCTTAAAGGACATTTGTGCCTGGAAACATCAGTTCATCTGAGAGCTCTGGGACAATCGGATGTGTGACAGCACAAAGATGACACACGGCCAATATCTTCACTCTCCGAGAGCACAGCGATTCCCTGCTCTGGTCTTGCAAATTAACACAGCACAGTAGCTGACAAGCCTGGTGAGAACACGGTCCCAAATCGCACACACACACACCTCATTTTAATTACACACGATCAGTCATTTTCTCCACATGGTTTGGTTGTTATTATCTGTGCTGAGGATTCCTCCATAGGACAGCACTGGCACCTTTCAAAAGAAACCCAGAGCAGGATCCACAGCCCCACAGAGAGAGCCACTGTCCGGCTGCCGAATGGCTCTCGTATCCTCACACACAACCCAGTGGGATACGCACAGAGGAGTCCGTTCACTCAAACCACAAACTGCAGGGTCTCCACAGGTACTATTGTCGGGACATGTCTGTCAAACCCTGTGAGAAATCACTTAGCCGATATACAGTTGCAGTCACACTGCTTAAAGGAATAGTTCAACCAAAAATGAAATTTGCTTAACATTTACTCACCCTCAGGCCATCCAAGATGTAGATGAGATTGTTTCTTCATCAGAACAAATTTGGAGACATTTAGCATTACATTATTTGCTCACCAATGTGAATGGGTGCCGTCAGAATGGAAGTCCAAACATCTGATACACAATAACCCACAAGTAATCCACACGACTCCAGTCCATCAAAAAGCAAAAAAGCTACGTGTTTGTACGGAACAAATTCATTAAGATGTTTTAACTTTAAACCATTACTTCTAGTAAGTCCACAATCCATAATAATGCTTACTCCAGTTCCTCTCCTGTTGTCCTCTCACATCAAAATCCACCAAAATATTTGTTTAGAACTGTTTTGGACTGTTTTCACTTGTAAACTGTGCTTGATGTGAATATTTCTCTTCTGAATCAAGAAGACGACTTCCAATGAAGAAAGCAATCTTATGAATAGAAGACTCTTGTTTTATTACAGATTATTGTGATGTTTTTTTTTATCAGCTGTTAAGAAATCTCATTTTGACGGCACCCATTCACTGCAGAGGATCCATTGGTGAGCAAATAATGTATCGCTAAATTTCTCCAAATCTGTTCCAATGAAGAATCAAATTAATCAAAATCTTGGATGGCCTGAGAAAGAGTAATTTTTTAGCTAATTTTAATTTTGGGGTGAACTATTCCTTTAAATGGAGCATTTCCAAGTCTACGCTTCAACCTAACTCTTGATGTTCAGATCTGCCATCAATCAAGCAATCTAATCAGATCTACCCAATTACGCACGCTGAAAACATCTGAATCAAATATCAAAGTGTTGATCAAACCAACTCTAAAAATAAACCTAAAAATTCTGAGCAGCCAAAATCCTCCAATACAAATACATCTGCACTGGAGAGAAAGAGAACGAGATCAGAAAAGTGACAGAAAAACATCACACAAATAATCAAATTTGAGGAGTTTTACAGAGTATAATTACAGAAACCTATGTGTGCCCTGAAGTGCAGGCTAATCGGTTTATTTTTCCATCTGATGCCTGCTGATATCGTGGCCCTAACAGTGATTTTATTAGCGAGGCACGGTGCTGCGGCTGGCTGCCATAACCCCGTCATTACGGCCAATGTCTCCACGTGGCACAAGCAGATGAGAGGAGAGATAGCCCAGGCTAATGCACCATTGCCTGGGGCTCCGAGACACTGATCTGGGCCTGGGCTCCAGCATCACAGCCTCTCCTATTAATCTCCGCTGAAACCAAATTGAAGGGCTCGTGAAATACAGCCCCGAGAGTGGCCAGCCCGATTTATCGCCCTGCGTCCTGTCCCCGCGCCACAGGGGGAAAGTGATGTGCGTGCTGCCATTGCAAATGCAACATTTATTTAACATTCACGACATGCAAGTCAGCGCTAATGCTATCAGAGAGGCCTGCGTGTACGCCGAGCTACACGTACGTGGCGGTCCTGATTAGTATGAATGAGTAAAGGTAGGCTTGCCATCTGCCTCCTGTGCATGTCTTTTTTAAACAGTAACCTGATTTTGTGGTTCTACTGAGAGTAGAGATTTTTCACCACGGCTTTCAAATGCCATGGCTATTAATTCTTTAAATTACATTTAGCTTTGCAGAAACGTTTGAGGTCTGAATTCGCATAAGGAGTGTTTATCTTCTAACATGTTTCAGCAGGTTTTGATGCGCCCATGGACAAACCTGCAACATTTAAATAAAATAATACATTATTGTCCAATTCTTCACAGCTCTACCAGTCAAAACAATATCAGATGTGAAGATATTTTTATTACTTTTTTCTTTTTATTTAGGCCCTTATTCATGTAGAATTAGGTAATTCTAGGCATTTCTAGAATATTCCACCCTGCCTAAAAATAAGTGATTGTGTGATTTCTCTTTACGCTTACTATGAACAAAGGCTGCAGGAATGTTTTAGAAGTACTTCATTCTGAATTCATCCCTTACACAAGACTCATAAAACTAATAAAAATTTATAGAACTAATTTGGAAATACATGTAAAAAGCTATTTTTTCAAACAAACTTTCAAATAGATAGAATGATATATAGAACGATAGACAGAACGATAGAAAGACAGATAGATAGAATAATAGACAGATGTCAGACAGAAAGATGGAGATAGATAGAACAACAGATCCAACGGTAGAATGGATGACAGATGGAATGACAGACAAAATGATAGACATACAGACAAATAGAACGATAGATAGAATGATAGAACGATAGATACATGATAGATAGAACGATAGATAGATAGAAATACAGACAGACATGTGTCTCTGCTACACTAACCACAAACTCCATGTGAGAAGCCTGCAGCGCATCCTAAACACTTCGTAAGAGTCAGACCCACATTCCCTATTGCCATGCACCCCCAGGGAGTTTGTTGTTTACCAATCTATCCAGAGCCGGAGGGGGCCACGCAACAACATTTTTTTTTTGTTAACACACCCTGCACCTCACTCATTCACACACGGCCTGTGTTTGACTGACTGGAAAGTCTGGGGATGAAGCTGTCGGTGCTAACAGGTCAAAACAGCAGAGAAGTTAGGAGGAGTGGCTCAGTGATTGATTGACATATTAATGCCATCGGCGACCACTGAGGTGAACTGTGCTGGAAAAAAACAACAGTCACTGACAGCGACGGGTGTCGCTTGTGCAGTTACAATAATTACTAATGCACAAAAATAAAGAGATAAACAGACAAGAGAGAGAAAGAAAATGGCAAAAGCAATTAAGCACTGACCCCACCAATACCCCAAACCCCCCCTTTAATCTGTTCCACCCCCTTTTCGGCACTGATGGGACAATTAGTGAATAGTGCAACCTTGCATCCCCCTTCACACACACACACCAGCAAACCACGTTGTTACTGGGACACAATAGGGCCCATTGTGAGAGCTGGCAGTGTGTGGCAGCGCTGCCCGTTAGGCGTTTGACTGTGGCTACATCAAGTATGTGTGTGTGTGTATGTATGTGCGTGGGCCGCTCAAGCATGGGGACAAAAGGGGAAGCACTGGCCTGCTGCTTCCATCAGCTCGGTTGCTTTTGGAAAAGCCAGAGTCAGAAGGAAAGAGGCTATGACCCAAAGCTCTTACACTCTCTCCGCTATCACGCCCTGCCATATGCTGACCCCAGCAGCCCGGCACTTATCGCTGCCAATCAGCAGCCAGCGGGCCTGCCCCCACTGTCACACCGGAGCTGGAACGGTCCCACACACCACTGGACTGGCACGGCCAATGGGGAAGCCGCTTAGCACGTCCCCTCCTCTCCCCCTGCGTCCCAATCGACCACTGACAGATGGAAAATGGCCGTGACTCTTAGACTTACGTGTTTTTTTTTTCCTCGCAGAGTCCAAGCCAACAACACCCAATCTCCCGCTTACCCTTATGACTGGTTTTGTGGTCCAGGGTCACATATGACCTTAAGATGAGGCTGAGTGAAACGAATTTGAATTTGAACTAACTAACTAACTGAACCAGCAACTTTTCCCAGCTCTGCAATTTAGCTACTACACCACACCACCTGTTAGTGATTGATTCAGAGATACAAGGACGTTAAAGGGACAATTAAGTTACATAACTTTCTCTCTCTCGGCAATGACTGCATGTGGTGACACCATCAACAGGTAAGCAGGAGATACTGTGACTTCCTTCCTCACATCTCTGGGGTCCTCTCAGTCTTACGGCCCGATTTCATCATAGGAGAGCAGCTCATCTGGCACATAGATCTTCTAATCACTACTAGCCTGCCATCCATCCCTCACAGTCATCAATTATTCGCACAGGACAGAATGAAAAGAAGGTGCGAGTGCGCTCAAAGAAAGAGAAAAAAAGAGGGAGGGACAGTTTCAAAATAAAGGGAATCAGACTGAAAGAAAAACAGACCAAAAGAGAGAATGGAGAAAGATAGAGAGAGAGAAAAGGTTTGGAGAGACATCCGTCGATAATGACAGATTACTGTAATTCAGGCTGTCAGGAGCATCGACCTGTGCGGCTCACGCCAATCAATAGCTCAGTCCACTATCGAGCTCCGTGCAGGCACACAGATGGGCGAGATTGCTGCGAGCGAAAGACTCAAGCTGAGCCAAACAATCTCTCTGGCTTGGAGGACATGGCAGATGAGAATCGCTTTCCCCCCCTTTTCTCTCGCTATTTTTTCCCCTCCTCTCAGACTTCGCTTTGTTTTCTGGAAGTAGCATCTCTATGAGAAGAAAAGAGCGCTCTTAAAGAAAGGTTAAAGGTCTTTGGTGCCAACGAGACAGAGAGGCTGGATTTGGACTTGGAAATGTTCGGATACTGAACACTATCTAAAGCATACAGTGGCTGTAATCATTTAGCAATAACTGTTTTTCGACAAAACAAAGCAGATTGTCAAAGTAAAAGAAACTAGATTTTTATAGTGGCACTTGACCATCATGATGGGCGGTTGGTTGCTTACAAGTTCAAATCCAGGCTGTTTGTCTCATTCTGACCGAAGGCCTTCAACCTTTTTTTTTTTTAAACCACTCGTTTCTTATCAAAATTATGTTACTTTGAGGGTCAAAAGAGTCAACCATCAATGATGTTCTGTTCTCTAGATATGGTTCAGGTTCGTCCTTCAATGTAAAACTATGGGATTTTTCCCACTTTCCAGTCCAGTCACTTAAAGCAACAGCCAAAGTTTAATACTAAAGGTCCAAATCACTAACCGTAAAACATGAGCAATATTAATAACCTTGGCAAGCACCATTAATTATAAGACTGTCAATTTATTTAGATGTAGAAATAGCAAATAATCTAATAATTTAATGCAGTGTTAAAAAGGATCCTACGAGAAATGAAATCAAAATAGAAACCACAGATTTCCAAGAAAGCATGATCAAGTCAATGAAAATGCAGTTATACTTAATAATTAACTTTACTGTTCAAAAAGTTGGGGTCAGTAAGATTTTTAATAATACTTTTGTTAGCAAGGATGCATTATCTTAATCAAAATTGACAGTAAAAGAAATGTATATTGTTCTATTTGTAAAAAAAAATACTATATATATCCTGAAAATCATGAAAAAATGTTTATTATATAAGAAAAGTTTCTTGAGCACCAAATCAACATACTCAAATCATTTCTTAAGGGTCATGTGACTGAAGAAATGCTTGTGAAAATTACATTTTACAATATATCACAATATAAATAAAGTTAAATTGTAATAATATTTCACGATATTACTCTTTTTATTGTATTTTTGATCAAATTGCAGTCTTTGTGCACTTAAAAGTCTTCTTTCAAAAACGGTAGTGCATATGATTGTTCCATATAGGTTTGATTTATAAAACTGATTTCCGTTAAATTTTTCGACATTAACTTTGAAAGCCCTAATAATTATGTAAAGGTAAACAAGCTAAAACTACTACTTTTTAAGCTTATTTTTAGAGACAATGCATGTTGTGTTTGTATAATAAGAACTGAAAAGTGGACCCAAAAAATAAGATAAGTACAACAACGGAGGTTCAGATCGTATAACAGAGAAAAGAGACAGAAAAGAACACCAAATTGCCAAAGAAGCACTTCAAAAGCAAATGTCTGTGCAGTCAGGTAAGCAGGCACTGAGAAGTGATCAGAATGATCCTATCACCCGCCTGACTGGGTGAGCAGAGAGCGGTGCTCTACATGTGCAGAGCTGAGAAACAAGACATCAATAATTATCGAGCGGCTCTACCTGCTCCGTCAGAACCAACCTGACCGCTCGCAAGTCACTCCGTACATATGTGAGCCAGGTCTGTACGGCAGCAGGAGAGAGCAGAAGACCAACCAAGCAGGCTGTAACAATGATAATAGGCTTTTGCCACCTTAAACATGACAAAATCACACATGTGCACTCGTTAAAGTCTAGGAAAAGGATACAAATTTTGGTAGAGAGGGATGAGGGACTTCAGAGCTCTGCTGGCGTTGATGGCCGTGGCTCGCACCACTGTGGGTAAGATATTTCCATCCACTATGGCTCCATCAAACAAGGGACCGAAAAATGGCACCTGTGGAAAGTGAGATGACATGATATATGAACACTTAATGGCCTGTGAAGAGCAAAATGTGAGAAGCTCCAAGCAGGAACAAAACACACATTTCAATCAGTATTAAGGCCTATTCACACTCCCATACGTTCACATTTTCAGCATGAAAAATGTGCATGACAAGATTATAAAATGAAACAATGAATCTCTATAAACTCCTTCACATCGAGTCTGAAATATTGTATTGCGATGGTCCATCTTTTTTTAATCTTATCCATTTTATTTTATATAGTACTTTATTAGTTAAGCTTGGGGCCTGGAAGATATGTTTTTTAACGAAGTATGCATTTATTGGATCAAAAATACAAAAAAAAAACTGTAATATTGTGAAATATTACTAAAATTTAAAAGACCTGTTTTCTATTGTAATATATTTTAAAATGTAATTTATTCCTGTGCTGCAAAGCTGAATTTTCAGCATCATTCCTTCAGTCTGCAGTGTCACATGATCCTTCAGAAATCATTCTAATATGTCGATTTTCTGCTCAAGAAACATTTTTCATTGATTCATTGATGAACAGAAAGTTTAAAAGAACATTTATTTGACAGATTTTTTTTGTAACATTATAAAAGTCTTTATTTATACTTTAATAAATTGAATGTGTCTTTGCAGAATAAAAGTATTAATTTCTTCAAAAATAACAAACTTACTCACCCCAAACTCTAGAATGGTAATGTATTTAAATTTTTTCAGATACCATTATTATATTTTTTATTGATATATATATTATTTATAGCACACCATATAAGCTAGCAGCTTTATCCTATAATAAAAGGAGGCATGGAAATGTCAAAACCTCCGACGTATTTCAGTCTGTTACATAAAAAAATCCCTGACATTAAGCAGAAAAGGTACAGTGAATAGCCCTCGTGCACTGAAATGGGGTCTAAATGGACTTTCATAAAAGCCAGGCCTCGTCTTTCTTTATCTCTCCATCTTTCTACATTTCCTCAGACTGCATGAAAGACTGAGCCTCTCGTCTCGGATCCATCTCCACAGCGGAATTCGATTCTGAGAATCCCATTCATTCAATTATGCCCTGACATAACTGAGCAGGAAGCAATGATTGGTAGTGCCCAAAGACAGATATGCTTCCACTGTCTCCTGTACAAAGCATCGAGCTCATTTACAGAAAAACAAATGGGTGTGATGCACAAACAAACATCTCTGCTTTGCTGTATACCGATCTATCTGTTCAGCGGCCATTCAAATTGTTTTCCTCCATCAAAGTATGGACAAGGCTTTCGGGGAATTTGAATGCATTTAGCCTACAGGCCCGTTCAGACAATTTGCTTCAATTAACTGGTTCAAAAAACACAAGATTCAAAACTCAAAAAGAGTCTAAGGTGTCACATGTTCTTTTGGTAATAAAAGAAATATTTATTTATATAATGCTGTTCATTATTACGGTTTTACACTACCGTTCAAAATTCTGGGGTCAGAAAATTGTGCAATATTTTTTGAAAGAAGTCTCTTATGATCATCAAGGTTGTTTGTATTTGATCAAAAATACAGTAAAAAAAATTATATTGTGAAATATTATTACAATTTACTCATTACTCCAGTCTTCAGTGTCACATGATCCTTCAGAAATCATTCTAATATTCTGATTTGCTGCTCAAGAAACATTTCTTACTATAATCAATGTTGAAAACAGTTGTGCTGTTCAAAATGTTGTGGAAACTGACATTTCTATTTTCAGAATTCTTTGATAAATAGAAAGTAAAAAAAACTGCTTTTATTTGAAATAGATTTTTTAATCATTATTTTTTTTATAACTGTGTTTAGAATTATTAAATGCCTCCTTGTTGAATAATAATATTCATTCTTTAGAAAAAAAAAATCTTATTGGCCCTAAATTTTTTAACAGTAGTGTATACTTCCAACATGTCATCCCATCCCGCAGGTGCTTTAAATATGTTTTACAAATCTATTTGAATACATTAAAAAGATTCAAAAATATATTTGTTTGTGACATTTCTAGTTATAGACCGAAATCAGAAACAATTAAAAGACAGTCCTTATTGGTTCCTCTGAGATGGGTTCAGCGTTGAGCTCACCTCGGGTTTTTTGATGATCTGGATGCTGTACATGTGGTTCTTCATGGGGTAGATGATGATGAGCACGTCTCCAAATTCAGTAGGAATGATGCCTCTCCGGTAGTCCCGCGAGTGCTCGGACCACACGATATGCACTTCATCATTACCCAGGTGCCTTAACTGTATGCAGAGAGAGAGAGAATACATAAAAGATGTCATTTAGATTACGCGTTTGTCCAAACAGATTTAAAGTATACTTTTTAAAGATATGGTTCCTCTATAGTATCCTAAGGCTGAATGGTGATACCTCACTTT
The DNA here is from genome assembly GCF_001515625.1 of Sinocyclocheilus rhinocerous. NCBI lineage: Eukaryota > Metazoa > Chordata > Actinopteri > Cypriniformes > Cyprinidae > Sinocyclocheilus > Sinocyclocheilus rhinocerous. Next base: position 936,936 of record NW_015627248.1, read on the forward strand.
CGTTGTGGGGTTCACATCCATAATACACTTGTATGCATTGTTTACTCTGCAAGAAGCCTTGAGCTTGTGTGTTGTTCATATTTTATGACCGTCACGCTTTCTAAAACAAAAGCAAAAATGTAACTGGTTTGAATTGAATCTCGACTACACGTTGCCATGGTCCAGCGATATCCACTACAGTGTTATTAACCTTGCGCTGTGACAGTTGAGAGAACGGACACTCGGTCCCGTCTCTCCTCCTCTCATCTATCTTCCACCAATCACTCCATCTTCCCAGGACCCGCTCAATCACTGCCAAGGCCATGGGCGCAGTGACCCATCAACTGTCCCGAGCGACTGCCGCAACCTTTATGCAACCAATGACAAACGCTGTCCTTTGGACATCATTCATTTGGCTCAAGTTATTTAAATCAGCGCAGATCGTAGAAAGGCTGTTACTCTTAAGGTGAACAGGTCCAAAATTAACACTCTCTGACCATCAAATGCATATAGTAGAGACTAGTTTTATATGATGCTACAAAAAATACCAAAGCAGCAAACTCATTAATTGCCATGAGGTAATATAAAATAATAAATTAATAATAATATATAAATAACATAACAAATATATAAATGTAAAACATATATAAAAAATATAATAGCCATTTAAAATTATAATAGTTATATGAGCAATATCACTCGAGTACGAGAGTGATACCGGCTCTATATCAGCATGGCTGTGATTAGGCCAGAGGCA
>NW_015627248.1:937712-940380 GCF_001515625.1 Sinocyclocheilus rhinocerous
GTAAAAGTAAATATATATATATATATATATATATATACTGTATATATATATGGACTGAGAAACCTTTATGGCTACTAAATTCTCTCAAATTACTTTAATGCCATAAGGACAACAAATATACAATATAAAAATATATATATTATAATAAAAACCATTTCTTAACTATTTAGAATAGTTATTTCATATTATTATTATTAAATAATAGATTTTAGAATAATACATTAACATTTTCATGGACTGTAAGTAACAATTTCGACTGATACATTTTCTCAATTCACTTGCAATTGCCAAGTGTGGAATTTTTTTTCTGAATCCTTCAGAGAGCATGTTAGACGATAAACAGTGTAGAACATGGCAGCCATGAGAACAAAAAACAAAAGAAAAAACAAAAAAACCCCCAGAAAAATAAATGTGTGTGCGCTGTGGCACCAGCGGCCGCGCTGACACGCTTTAGTGTCTAATTAACATGGTTTAGAGTTGCTATCGGAAGATCGTGCTCTGGATAGCCTCTCCAGCAGCCCTTGCAAATCCAATTTGCCTCTGAGGAGTCATGATAGGCGATGCAGCACAGGGACGGACCCAATCTAATTTGGGTGGAATATAGCCGCGCGTGGCGTGGAGGTCTCCTCAGCTCCCCTGCAGGGCAGGGACGGCAGTCCAAAACCCCGTCACCGCCCCAAACGTCACTTCACCGCACGCCTCGTCCTCAAATTACAGCCATGAATTACATCCAGCCTTCAGCTGCACTGCCGCAGATCAGGGACTGTCATTTCGTTCCAGGGTGTGTGTCCGTGTGACAAAATGATTGGAGTTTTATTGGACGATAAGGTGGTCTGGACAGAGATTTTCTTTCATCTCTCGGCCATCTTTGTTTAATCATGTAATATCATTCTGAGAAATGCCACATTCGATTGGCAGCCCATGCTACAGATCATGGCATCATTGTGGTAGAAACTCAAAACGGCCTGTCCTCATTGTGATAAGAAGATATAGATCTGCATTAGATTTTTTATTGCAAGATGTGCTCAGTCACCTCAATGACACAAAAACATGGAGGAAAGAAATGTCTGAATTATAGAAGGTAATGAATGCATAAATCCAGGATTTTACTGTGTTAAAAAGTTACATGTTTCTACAGTTCTGCATTTTATTTTCCTCCTAAGAACCCATGTATAAATGTAATATTTCAAATGACTTTAACCCTTTAACAGTTATTGCTACTCTACTGTTCAGAGGTTTGGGGTCAGCAAGATTAAAAAAAAAAAAAAATGAATACTTTCATTCAGCAAGGATGCATTAAATTGATTAAAAGTGACAGTAAACTTACATTTATACTGTTAAAAAATTTCAAATAAATGCTGTTGTTTTGAACTTTCTATATTTCAAAGAATCCTGAAAAAAAAAAATCCACAAAAATATTAGGCAACACAACCGTTTTCAACTGATAATAAGAAATGCACAAAATTACAATCAGCACATTAGAATTGATTTCTGAAGGATCATACGATACTAAAGACTGGAGTATTGGAAAATTCAGCTTTGCATCACAGAAATAAATTATATTTTAAAACAGAAAACAGTTATTTGAAATTGTAATAATTCACTAAATTACTTTTTACTGTATTTTTGATCAGATAAATGCAGGATTGGTGAGTCTAATAACTTAAAAAACATTATATTACTGACCCCAGATTTTTTGAATGGTAGTGTTTTGAAATGGGAAAATGACTTCATGTTGACTTTAATGTGCATGTTATTCATCATCCTCCATTTCTCTCAACAGGGACAAACATCGGTTTAAAAACAGTGGGCCATGAAAACGGACCTTACATCTTGTCATCCTTCTGCTTAAAGCCAATTACAGTCCAACATCTTCCCGACAATATCCCACAACCCCCCTTTCAGCATACCTGCCCAGCTCATAAAAACAGAGAAGACACAATAAGCTGTAGGCGAGACCATTTCAGACTAAACGTGGTAATCTAATTAGAGCCCCCCTTTACCACCAAATAAACGCCCCATGAAACGTCCCTCTTACGTTCGGTCCACGGAAGCCCTCCCTCCCTCCCCACTGACCCTCGCAGCAATATCACATTTCTATCTACATTCATTAAGAAGTCTTTGGGGCACATTAGTATCTTATCGCCTCGTCTCTGCCCCAGAAGACGTATGAGTGAGGAAGTGAGGGGACAGCACTAATGACAAGCGATTGGTCATTCGGCATGGGGCTGGCCGCTCCACAAACAGCCCCATATCACAGCCTTCCAGCCAAGCTCATTAAGGATAATGCTGCACATTATTAGATTTGTGCTGCCCATGTGAACGGAAAAAATACCCATGCAGACAGACATTTGCGGGTGTTTCTTCAAGTACGGACACTTTAATGTCCCAGGGGTTGATTTTTATTAAAACTAACAGCTTGTAACATTGTTCTTTTTGTTATATGAATGTCACATTAAAACAGACTTGGCAACTTTTTACCATGCCTTTATTTATTTTTACATTTTTAGCTACTAGTTTTTATTGCTTACCTTTGTCCCAGACCCAGAACTACAATCTTAAAATATGAAAATCCACAATAAAAATATTAGCATTTTTTTAAATCTATGATGATCTTAAAGAAATAATCACATTTCAATATGTATTATGCCAAATATATATATATATA
>NW_015627248.1:940449-969597 GCF_001515625.1 Sinocyclocheilus rhinocerous
ATATATATGTATATATATATATATATATATATATATATATATATATATAAACAAACTGTACTTCAGTTGTCTGATTACCATCAAAATGAAGAATTTTGCCAATAATTATAATAAACATTTTGCCACATTAAACAAAATGTTTACCATGAAACAAAATTGTCATTGGAAAAAAAGCGGGATATGTGAAGAAAAAAGTAAATATAACAAAACATTTACCAATAAAAATCTAATTGTGTCAATTTATGCAATAAAAAATATAAAAATATGTATTGTGTATATTTGGCATACATAAAATGTTAGCAATGAAATTATTAGCCTTAGCAAAGACAAAGGAGTCTTTTTTTTGCCATCCTCATTTCCACCACAGAATGCTATTAAACACAACATCTTTTGAGATGTATATCCACTGTTGGATATTATTAGTAGACAAAAAAATAAACTAGCTGGAATGTAAAAAGTGCATTTAAAGAGAGTTTAATTTATAAAAGTCCACAGGGCAAAAAAGTGCCCATAGGTGAAGAAACACCCTTGAAGAAAGAGCAAAACTAGAGAGTGATGTTTCTCCATAAGGTCACATCGACTGCAAGAAAAGTGGAAAAAGAAAGGGTGCGACATCCCTCTTTAAATAAAAGAGAGACGAGATAAAAGCCAGAGGGAGAGGCAGAACGAGAGAATAAAGTACAGCTGTTAGGAGTCATTACTTTCTCCTTTTCTATGTTCTGACAGCAGAGAGGACCTTTTCTCTCTACAGGGAACCCAGAAACACAAAAGCTCAGCTCTCGGCAGGTATAAGTGTCCCACTCCTCAGATTAGCCTGGGTTAGGTTTAATGATGAGGTGTGAACGCACAGGTCACAAAGGTTCTGTGTTCCACTTCACCCACCGCACAGGAGGAGCAGAGCTGCACCGCTGGAGAAAACTCGAGACAGAAGAGCTATGAAAGAAATGACACAGACTACAATCTAAAAGGCCTTCCACAGGTGAGCTGGCAGGGGGAAAGTTTAAGTCTTTAGAGAGTCAACAGTTTTTGAGTGATGGAAAACAAGATTTCTCCTTGTTCTTTGAAACCAGTGTACTATGCAGATATGTGTTCACATATAAGTGAAACACTCTTCAGAAATACCTCCTTCGTGTTTAGCAGAAGAGAGGAAGTTATACAGAATGCAGAGGTTATTTACATAAAGTAGAGCAAAAGCAGTCTTTTTTTTAATTCTAAGAATCAGATATGTGGTTAAAATCAGTTTTGCTATTGCTAATTAAAACTAAAAACAAATTATTTTCATTAATTGAAATCAAGCTGAAATTAAAAATATGAGATGAAAAAAGCTAAACTTCAAAATGTTGCCTTGGCAACTAACTGAAAAAGGTGATGATTTTAAGTTCAAGTTCATTTTATTTGTACAGCACATTTACAGCAGCCGCTAGGCTGACCAAAGTGCTTTACAGAAGAGAAATTTATAAAAACATACACAGAAAGCAAGCCAAATAAAAAATATGAACAACCTATTAAAAAATTACCGAATAACAGTAATCAATACACTAAGGAAAACAGATAGGTTTTTAGCAGGGACTTAAAGACAGGCAGAGAAGGGGCCATGGATAACCTGCTTTGTGCAAGCATTTATGTGTATGAACACTCCCTGAAAAAAAAAATCTGTGCAGCAGGTTTAGTATACAGACTTGTAATGAATGTCCTCAAGTAAAATTATACCATCAAGTCCTTAATTATTGCAGGGTATTCCAAAGCCGTGGCCCTGCCACCGCAAATTACTTTGATTTACTAATAACTGAAATAAAAATAAATCAAAACTATATAGAAATATAAAAAAAAACAACTAATTAAAATGGCATAAGCACATAACAAAATTACTAAAACTTTAACTAACATTAGAATGAAACCTGACAATTTAAAAACAAAAGCTAATTCAAAATACTAATAAATACTAAAATAGTCTATAAAATACTAAAGTAACACTGGTAGAAATTGGTCATGTAACCTGACTAAAATCGTAAGTTGACTTCAAAATGCGGTCTTCTACAAGTTTACCTTTTTAGTGAGCGAGTCGTCTGAGTCCGGAGGCATGCGTGTGGAGACGTGGAACATGACTTCAACTGTAGAGGTGGTGAAGTAGGGCATGGTCAAACCCGTGCTCTTGTTCCGCTGCAGGCCGCCCATGAAACCACAATGACTCGTTAAGTTCACCTGAACATTGAGGAAAGAGTTTGTCAGGGCCCATGCATTAATATCATATAAAATATTGCGAGTAATATTTAAATATATATATATATATATATATACACACAACATTTATTAATGAATTGTCTCCCAGCAATTAATTATCAAGGTTTTACCTCCCAGCCCAGGCCTGACACAAAGTCTTCATAGGCCTGACTCCCGGCTGTGTTGGACAGTATTGAGTGCTTGTCTTCCTGTCCCTCTGCCACGTAAAACACAGCAATCTTGTGTGTTTCACGACTGAAAAACGTAAATAGAGAAGAAAGTAAATTTAGGAGCAAAACAGACAGGTAAATGCTATATTTTTTCACCCTTTACTCTTAAAAGACCTTTCCTAATAGCTTTAAAAGAAACAATACTGGATAAAAAAAAAGTGGCATAACATACCACTGCCTTGAATCCAGATTCTTCAGCTCTCTCAGTAGTTTTTCGTTCTTCTTCAGCAGGTGGAAACTGTTCCTGGAGACAGGACATTTAAACATAAAATCTAATGAAGAGAAATATTCCACCAGATGGCACATCTTTGATCAGGTTAATTAGCTTACACACAGACAGGCGATCAAGAACAACATCCATGTAATGAAAAAGAAAGATTTCTAGATAGATAGATATAATGACAGACAGAAGAATTGACAGACAATGGAAAAAACAACAGAACAACAGATAGTTAGACAGACAGACAGACAGACAGATAGTTTTAGCTATGGTTCACAGACCCTATTTGGAGAAGCGCTGTTCTAGACTGTGCATTAGATCGCTTTCATTAAGCGGCCGCCTGCTTAATTACCATCTTCCTTGTTTTTCTCACAGACTCCCGGAAAATCTCACCCCGCAACAGAAACGCAAATGAAAACAAACAATGGAAGATCCTGCGCTGAAAAACATCTTATGACACGATGAGTCATAAAACAAAAACTTACACATGATGTCATGAAAAGAAAAAAGAAAAAAAACCTTGTAAATCTAAGATAATGCGACTTCTTTCCGTCTGCAGCTTTTATAGTTCAGAGTTCAGTTACTTTCTCCCTCTCCCCTTCTTTATCTTTCGCTCCCTCCAAGTGGCCGCGTGAGTCATGTGGAAAACCACACGATGCTCTCTAAAAGGACTTTTTGTTTTGTTCTCCTTTTCTTTGAGCAGGGGTCTCTTTATTAGCTTGTTGCAATGTAATGGTCTTCATTTTCTCCATTGAAAGCGAGCCATTTCAGGAGGCGAATGCGCGAACGGCATAAAAGGCCGACATTAGGCGCGCGCTCACGCACACAATGGCCTGGCGGATTGCAATGCCTTAGTCTCTGACCACGGATAAATGATACATGAATGCCTGGAGAGCAGCAGCAGGACAATTCCTCATTAAACAGCCCCTATGCATTTTCTCCCAGCTCTCCAACTCATAATAACCCTCCAGCCACATTCGAAAGGTAGCAGCCTTTTATTTTCACCTGGCGTATCAGGCAAGAATGAAAAGTACCACGGCTGCTCGGCAGATAACAGACCCCTCATGAATTAATCCCCCCATAAAAGCTGCGAGCATGCACACACACACCGCATGCACCCAGAGCTGTTGAAGAAAAGCTTCCCCCCCCCCGACGACTCTATGAGGGAATGGTGAAAAAACAATTTTCCTTCATTAATCTCATAACAGACCACATATATCATGAAAATTAATGCCATTACATTTAAGGTGAAAAATAACCCCAATTATCCAATTATTTGTCATCTGGAAATATTTAACCATTCTCTGTAATACCACAAAATGGAATGGGATTGAACCCTTACAGTCAAATGCAATGAGAGGAACCATTAGACATTTTGGAGGGGGACAGAAACTGAGGTTTGGGCAGCAAGTGAGCAGCACTGTAGTGTCTATTGGTGGATAAGCTAATCAGAAAGTTGTTGACTGTTTAAAGCAGATTAATGTGGCTCTGCGCAATCAGGGAGAGGTGCGAGCAAACAGGATGTTTACATGCATTATCGGCCTTCAACAACAGCATCAACCAGATTGTGCTAACAAACTCTAGCAAAACAATGTAGTGATTCTTTTGGGAAAAAATGGCAGGATGATTTGATGAAGTGTTGCTGAACACTTAATTCCCAGACTAAAGGATTAAACTATCTGATATGGCAGTTAAACAAAGCTAAGATAAAGACAGAATCGGCAGAATCGTGGTAAGTGGAATTTGTTTGTTATTAGTAATAAACTGCCCAAAAGACTCAATGTTAACTAAAATGGTGGACAAGATGAAGCGAATGACTTTGGGTATGGTACATGAATACCTGCGATGACCGATTCTTGAGACAAGTTTTTGGAAAAATAATTATTTAAAATAGACAGAGCATTAGACAGAGCATGGGGAAGTCGTGGCCTAATGGTTAGAGAGTCGGACTCATAACCCAAAGGTTGTGGGTTCGAGTCTCGTACCGGCAGGGATTGTAGGTGGGGGGACTGAATGTACAGCGCTCTCTCCCACCTTCAATACCACAACTGAGGTGCCCTTGAGCAAGGCACCGAACCCCCAACTGCTCCCCGGGCGCCGCACCATAAATGGCTGCCCACTGCTCCGGGTGTGTGTTCACGGTGTGTGTGTGTTCACTGCTGTGTGTGTGCACTTTGGATGGGTAAATGCAGAGCACTAATTCCGAGTATGGGTAACCATACTTGGCCACATGTCATGTCACGTCATTAAAAATTGTGACTTGGAGTGCTGAACTCCCGTCAAGTCAGTTGTAACACAAGTAGTGTGCACACTTATACTGATTATTACAGTAATCTGCAAAAGATGTTCTCGCTTGAATTGCACTTGCATTCTTACAAACATCTTGGGAAATTTTCTTTTGATTTTTGTAAATCCTGGAAAAAATAGCAACTCTAGCATGGGGAAACCACATCGTCCATTATGATGCCTGCTATTAGGACATTTGTTTTTTTTTGAAGGATTGCTCCTATAGATGTTCGACATTGCAAATTTTTAGGTATCATCCCAAACCTGTAACCAGTAGGATACACCAGGGTTTCCCAACACGTTCCTGGAGGCACCCCAATTCTACACATTTTCAATCTCTTCCTAATCAGACACACCTGAATCAACTGAGCTCATTAGTAGAGACTCCAAGAAACCTGAAATTGATGGCTCATATAAGGGAGACATGTTGGGCTGGTACACCATCCCAAAAAAGTTTGTTATAAATAGGATTTGAATATTCTATAACAAGGGTTTTTAAACCTGTCCTGGAAGCCCCTCGGCAATGTATATTTTGTATGCCTGCCTCATCTGTCACACATGATTCAAGTCATCAGCTCATTAATAGAGAGACTGTAAGACCTGAATTGGATGTGTTCGATAAGGTAGACCAACAAAATGTAGTGCTGGGGGGCCTCCAAGACAGGTTTAAAAAAAAAAAAACCCTGCCCTATAGGATTACCAGGCATTTGCAACTGCAATGTGTGTTCAAGAGGTGATTAGCTACCTACCTCTTTTCCCAGGAGTTCATGCCCAGTATGTTGAGGAGCAGTTTGCAGTAGTAGAAGGCCGACTGGGGTCTCTGTGGGCTTGGCTCTTGCTGCACTGCGGCCCTCATATTCAGGTCATTCCCACGATAGAGCGCGAAGTCCCGCTCTTCGTCACACTGCTTCAGGATGGCATTGATGACATCGTTCTCTTGCTTCTCAGACACGCAGGTGGGCGGCGGGGCTGGAATGTTGAGCGGTGCGCCAGTACGTTGCAGGCACTCTGGGCTGGAGTATCCCAGGTACTGCAGCATCTCATCCAGGGCGTCCTCCCCATCCTGCAGGGAGTCCCAGCTTGGGATCACCTCTCTGCACTGCCGTTTGGCCTGTGGGGCCATCAGTTCCAGCCCTGCCTCTTCGTCCACTTCCTCAAGTTCTTCCTCCTCCCCGTCTTCTTTCACCTCTTCCTCATCCAGGTCCTCTTCATTCTCCTGAAAAGCTTCATCCTCTGGTTCTTCTTGACCGCCTCTTTCTAGACTGTCCTCATCTCTGCCACATTCTCTACCACCCCCTGCTTGATTAGAGGACGAGTAGAGGTGCAAAGTTTGACTAGGAGTGATGCATTGAGGTGGACCATACAGTATAGCTAAGTCCCAGGAGTGTTTTCCGGAAATGTCCCTCACGATCACCCGAACGCAGGCACTGGTGGTGGTGAGGCCAGCTGACATCCCGCCACCGGGCAGGCCGTCTTCTGCCTGGATCTGTAGATAGGACAGCAGGGTGGTGCCATTGAGCACGAAGAACTGCAAGTTGGGTGCGTCGAAAAGCTCAGGGGTCAGGTCTGCGCTCTCGCTGTATGGGTTATCCTGGTTCTCGCATACCTGGCTAGTCAGAGTGGCCGGACCACCACTCATCGGATAGTGACCCAGGTGGTTGACCAGGTGGGATATGACCGTGCGTGCCGCAATTGAAATCAGGCCTTGCTGAATACGGCTCCTCGCTACAAACACACAAAAATACAAAGATGTATTTATAAGAAGTTGTATGTGCAGAAATTTCAAGAGATTTTCAAAGACAATTAGAATGCCCATCATTCATAAAGTTCTACATATCCCTTACTACTTGGGTGTTCATTTCTGAAGTATTTTGGCTAATCTGACCAAGAGTAAAGTACTCTCAAGCTCAGTTTAAATCTATTTGGGATGTTCTAAACAACACAATTTCACAATCAACTTGACTGAACATCTTATTGACCAATCAGTATTATGGAAGCCTTGTTTGGGGTCATCTGGCATAATCAGCCATGTTTCTTACATAAATTGGCATTTTTACATGCGGATTTAACTGATGGAGCAAAAATAATATAAAATAGAATGTAACATTTTTAGGACTATTTAAGACTGTTTTTAAGTTGACAAAAAAAGCACAAGACATTGCAATGGCCAGTTATTTTTCTGAATGTGAATGACCACAGTGGTGGAGTTTCAATGTGAACAAATTGAAAGATGCTGCTTTTTAGAGAGGGTTTTACTGTGGAAACTAACAGGATACTGTTACCACACTAACTAAACCACCATTAAACATATTAAAACAAAATCAAAAATTAAATAAAATATCTAAAAAATAATAATAAATGAAAAAAAAAATAAAAATAAAAATCAAAACTACATAAGTAGTTGACCTCACTAATCGGTTGATCCATCCCCAAATCTATCCTGCAGAATTTAATCAAAAATCAGAAAGTGAGAGGTGGAGAGACTGCAGTGATGAAAAGGTGTTAGAAACAAGTAAAGGAAGAGTTTAGGCATTCGTTTCATCAGGGATGTAGTGATTTTCAGATCTATCAGTGTTAAACTCCTGCAGAGCTGAGATGTGAAGGTGAAGGTGCAGACGGCTTGTGTGAATACAGGGACATTAGGGTGTGATGAAGAATGCAGGATGCCTGAGGAGAGGTGCAGATGCCTCGATGCTGGTAAGAAGCTCCCGATGGAGACACCCCTTCTTCACACACTACCAGAACTCACAAAGAAACCATGCGGAGAGCAGCCCAATACCAGTGCACTCGACGTGCCAGAGGCCTACTCCCCCCAATCAACACACCAATCACATTCAGCGACACTCTCCACCGCCTTAATGAGCCAAAACATTCTTAGACCGGAGCTCTCGGGGGGAGGGATTTTATCCTGATGAAGCAGTCTTCTGTACGGACCACCTCAGCCGCCGAGTGCCCTCCGATCTAGCAAGAATCCAGCACTAGGAGTAATTTCAAGAGTAATGGAGGTAGGAAAGTGGTGGACACATGTCTCACTCAGGGTTGTAATGATTAGTTATTTTCGCCTGATGGAGAGAGACACAGCAACGGCAGCACAGGAAACCAGCCCCCTGCTGTCAATCTCAAACCCACCCTCTCCCTGATACACACTGAAACTAGCATGAGGGAGCAAACAGATTCGGTGATGACATTTAGCTAGTTCATTCCTGCTTCTTCTGATTTATGGTATGCTTGTTTTAACTACAGAAGGTGATAAAGATAGGAGAAATGGGGTGGGTGGTGGTTAACACTGTGCAACAAGCTCTATTTTTTCGTGCATGTTTGTCTTAACCTACTGCAACAGTCAGAATTTATCAATTCAGCTTTTATGTTAATGCAAGTAAAAAGCTGTTATGTAATAAAGTTACAAGGCAAATGAATTTATAGGTCACTTAGACCCATAGTGACATCTCATTGGTCCAAAATTGTGCTTTGCCTATCTACATATTAAAAAGTAATTCATTCTCAAGGGCTTTATGTGAGGACAGAAAAATTACTTGATTATCAAAACTTGTCATGTTGCAACAGGTTAGGACAAGGGGTAGGAAACAGAAACTGGAGAAAGACAAAAGTAAGTGCTGAACTTGACTAAAATATCACATGCATAAACACGAGATTTAAAGGAGGTCAAAACAAGTACAAGAGAGAGGCAGAAGACATGCGCTCACCTTCAGTGACGGGCTGCAGTTTAGAGGAGCGTTCAGATTCGGGTGAATGGAGCGGCTCTGGCTCCTTCAGGTTCTCCAGTAGCAGGAAGGGGTCGTAGTCTGGGCTGCTCAAGTCTGACAGGTGAATGGGGAAGTAATTGGGGTTGCTGAAGCTCTGAGCCCCATATACACAGCCATGGAGGACCTGACAGATGGACAAATGGGTTAGAAATACAAAGAAATAAAGAGTGGGGTGCACTTGTTTATGTCTTTAGTTGTTTCACAGGGTAACGTACATTCACACAGGGCATCGGCATCAACACTTGACGGAGGGTGTGTCTGAAGCTTGGCGCTGACGCGATCGTCATAGTGACAACAGCCAATTACATTGGACCGCAATTAGGCTATTTGCATAAGGCGATCTGATTGGCTGACGCCTCCATTGGCGCTTGAAAAGTTGAGAAATTTTCAACTTCTGCCGCGAGCAACGCCAGTGTTGCGATGCCGATGGACCCACGATTCAGTTCGGCAACGCATGACGTCCCCCATTGAAAGTAAATGAGAAGCGTTAACGCCAAAGCCCTGTGTGAATGTACCGCATTCACAGACAAAAATTAAAAAATATGTAAATCGAGATATAAAAAATATGTTTAATAGCAGATGTGAGTGTTGACCTCGTACTTTATAGATGCAGCTAAGGACAGACTTGTCAGTTTTCTCATTGTCTGAGGCTCTTTGGACCGGCTGCAGGAGAGTTTTTGGAGGTAGAGCCATCACCCAGTCCAGCAAGCACAGCAGCAGAGACACAACCAGCTGGAAAGATATAAAGTAAAATAAATAAAATTATTATCAAAATTATAAAAAAATAAATGCTTTCTATTTTGATATATTTAAAATTGTAGTTTATTCCTGGCAAAAAAATTATTTTCAGCAGCCATTACTACAGTGTTAAGTGTCACATGATCCTTCTAAATCATTCTAGAAATCATTCTAATACGCTGATTTACTACTCAAGAAACATTATCAGTGTTGAAAACAGTGCTGCTTAATATTTTTGATGAAACAGTGGTACATTTTTATTTATTTATAATTAATTTAAAATATATTTTTTTGGTAACAAAGTCTTTACTGCCACTTTTGATATATATATATAAATATATATTCAGGTGTACACCTTTATGATATGTCAGTCAATCTGGTGACCAATTTAAAGAAACAGTACACCCAAAAATGAAAACTCAGCATCACCCTCATGTCACCCAAAACCGGTATGACAATTTCAGCCTCTTTCTTGCACAAACCCATCAAATTGCTTCAGAAGACTTATAATGTAGCAAACACATTGTTTAGTTGCTTTATAAAGCATTTCTTTTTTAGTAAGAACAGGAAAATTACTTGATGTGTTGCATCTACTGTAGATAGGACAAACTGTTCTGTTTTTAGGTGTACTTTCTCTTTAATAAAAACCATTATGAGCTGCTGGTTGGAAAAAAAGCATTTATTTCACATGTACACGAGTGTGTTCTTTCATTGTGTTGGGGTACATACCCTCTTATCCAACTCATGAGGGGAAGACTCTGTGGCTGGAAGAAGGTAAGTGATGGTTGCAATAAGGACCTACAAAGCAGGAAATTAACATTAGTATCTATTTAACAAATCCAAACCAACTTAAAATTCAGCTTACTTGCACTGTGACTGACTTTACCTCCACTATTTTCTTTGGAGTGTCTGGCGGGAATTTCTGCAGTTCGTCCACATAATTTATGAGCAGGTGCAGAATATCAGAGGCCACCAAGGCAACGGTTTTATTTGAGAACTGGAAGGAAGGTATTAGGGGTTAAAATGGAGGCAATCAGCAACTTTAACGTGCTCAGACGTGTGGAGGAAAACTGCAAAATTGTGTCGTGGGCCTCATCTGAGCTGATTAAGACGGGATGAGTCTTTGCCTAATTCTGCTTCATGGAACGCACCCAAAAGAGAGAGACCCTCATGTCTAACCCTCCACTGACACCAGATTCTCCAAAAAGCCAATAGAATTGACCCGATCACAAACAGACTTTTCTGATTGGACCAGAGTTTGAGTATGTGTGTGTGTCTGTTGGCCCTAGCCTTCATTTCAGACAGAAATGTAATAATTCCTCGAAGTCTCTGAAGCGTGCATTCTTCAGTGGATTAGCCTTCTGTCTGTGAGAAGCAGAGAAGCCAAACATGTTGACGGTCCAGATTTAGGAAGGCTGGTAGGGGTGGGTGCAGGGAGTATGGAATAATCTTCTTCTGGATGAACAGAACACACTTGTGCCAGTGCAGTGAGCCCAGGCATCAGGAACGGCTTCAGAAGACTCAGGCCAAGGGCAATGCCATCATTTCTCTGCTGTGCTCACTTACAGTACATTGCCAGTGAAGGTTCTTTTACAACACAGATGCTTCTATTCTGTTTATAATCAATCTTTAACAGCAGAATATATGTACATTTTGTTGTATAACCAAGCATCCGTTACCTTGAGAGTGACACAGATGACATTGAGCGCTTCTTTGATCTGCGGATGCTGAGTGCCATGAACCAGCTCTTCACAGAGCCAAATACCCAGACTACAGAGAGCCACAGACCTGAAAAACAAAAAACAAAGATATCAATTTAATTTAAAATAAATTGATAACTTCCAACACATTTAAATTAAACATCAAACATTTTACAAATGCAAAATCTCGTGGTTTAGATATGTAGATGTTTTTGTGCTTTAGATATGGAAATGGAAATGTTTACAATGTGACAAGAAAAACATTAAAAGCATTAAAAAAGAAAAATATTTTTTTTCATTACTTTAATTTACTTTATTTTTATTTTCATTCTGTCTTTATGGTCACTTCTGATCAACTGAATGTGTACTTGCTGAATAAAAGTTTCAGATTTTCTCTTAAAAAAAATCCACAGAGTTATCAAGCCCCCTTCTAATGACTTGAGCCACATCAGGATCCACAGTAATCCTACTGAGTCCTGGATTACTTTAAATGACACTGCTCCTAATCTGTCTAGATATGACCAGACACTCCGTACCAGTCTAAAACTGACCATAATGTACAGAGTTTTTAATCTGTCTGGCATGGGGTTTGCTTGCTTCATTTAAAAAAGAAATCTAACAAGGAGGAAGCACTGACCTGGAAAACACAAGACCATTCCAATAACAAAAAATCCAAATCATAAATTTAGAACTATAATAATACATTCCTGATGCAATAAACTATACAAGCCACATAAAGGGATCAATTAATCAATTATACACTCACCTGTTAAAATTAGATTTATGTTTATGGAATTGGTATGATGCACTTTAATGCACAATGTTTTCTGTCTGCTGCCGTATGATCTGGATTATTTGAGTGTTTGTGTTAGTGACATTAACGTTTACAGTATCTTTTTTTGTCATAACCAACCTGAACTTTTGTCCTCTGGTTGAAATTTTATTGGTGACATTTCATACTGCTTGATTTAGTTACTACAGTAGGTAGTAATGCCTATTACCGCCGCCGTGAGGACACAGTCACATGTGAAACTTGTTCTTGAATTCACCACCATGTGGCACAAAGGGACATTTGACACCATTGCTCAATAAAGATGGAATTGTTACATTTTAACTTGTAAATAAAGATAAAAAATAATTAAATAAATCAGTGGTAATATTACAATAATTGGCTAATAAAGCATCATGACATTTAATCTCAAATTATTTATCATAATGTTCCAGCTATCTGACCACTGTAACAGTGAAATATTACAGTGATGGCACTGCTTGAAGTGTGCTTACTTTTTATTGTACAGTACCAGCCAGTATTAACTTTGAATGTTTAGATTACATTTAAAGAGGTGTGCATTATGCCATAAAAAATAAAACGATAGAAAAGGTAGCTTATTGTTAGGAAGATTTTGAGTGTTATAGGCTAGGCCTAGTTCTAACACATATTTTGGCACTATTGTCACATATGAAAGGTTTGAAACTTACATTTAATAATTCGTTGATGCAGTTCACGCATACTTATTCATTATCTGTCCTTTTTTTAAATGTATTGCAGGTTTTCATATAGAGTCATATTCCTTGTGTGATTTGATGTAAAATGAGGAATACAAAATATGATTTGAAGCCAATGTCATTTATGAGTTTCGCAGTGCGGGAGATCCGTCCAAAATGTAAAAAAATAAAAAATGAACACAATACAACAACTTAAGAGTTTTGTCATTTAATGAGATATGTATTACATATTCATTTACATGTTAGCCTTTTGTGAAAATTCTTTTGCAGATTTGACACATTTCTCTAAATGACAGAAAACAACGGCTGATTCACAACTTTCGTTTCCAAGCGCAGAAATCAGGTGCATTTAGCTTTGTGGTGTCCAAAACTGATGACTTATATTCACAATAAGCTACAGAATACATGTAAGACTCAAACTATTAAGGGCTAATAACGACAGTAAGACGTTAATAATGTATGAGCACGCTTTGGTTCATTTTTAAGAAATGACTTAAAAGAAATTATCTGCATGATGCCACTGATTATTTTTATTATTGCGAAGTGAGACGAATGAAGAGCGTGTCTCTCTTGTTGCTTGGTTCTGTTTTGTTTCATGAGAGACGCGGAGCGTCCGTGATAGAGAGAAAGAAACTGGCTGAAAGAGACACGCGTCTGCAAGAGAGACAGAAACTTTTGTTCTTAATTTTTATGCTGCTTTGTACTGTTTTCATTTTTAAAAAGTTTTTATTGTATGTGGCAACCAGTGTTGGGGAAAGTTACTTTTAAAAGTAATGCATTACAATATTGCGTTACTCCATAAAAAGTAACTAATTACGTTACTTTGTTACTGTTTATGGAAAGGAATGCGTTACGTTACTTTTGCGTTACTTTTAAAATCTGGGCAGGGCTTGCTTGTATTTTTTTTTAAATAAAAAGTTATATTTTTGGCAAATATAAAAGCCTTTTCACACCAAAAGTGAAATGAATAAGCCTCAGGCTGAAGGGAAAGTAAATTTACGTCCGTACAGTAGAATGCAGAAGAAGAAATTTCAACACACTTCAGCAATAAAGACACACAAATGTTTGTCTAGAGTAATTTTTGCTTATTAGTACGGTTGAACTGGATCATCGAAGGTCAAAAGCAAAGACATTGGTTAATAGAATGGGATTAAATACATAAAGGATATTTGTATTGTTTAACATTTAATTATTGCAGGTTTGCGTCATATTCTGAGTTGCATTATTTTTATTCATTATGAGCAATACTGAATCTGTTTTGTTTTTTTTGTGAGTGAGATTAATTAATGCATATTCATATTTATTTTAGAACTACAGTAACATCTGATTTCTCTCAACATGGGGATAGGAGAGCTGTCGATCAATAAATTGAAAAAAACAAAAAAAGTAACTTGCATTACTTATTTGAAAAAGTAACTCAGATATTCTCTTGTAAATTAAAAAGTAATGCGTTACTTTACTAGTTACTTGAAAAAAGTAATCTGATTACGTAACTCGCGTTATTTGTAATGTGTTACCCCCAACACTGCAGTTCTTGTGGCAATACAAATGTAAAAATATATTGCAGTAATAAGAATGCTGTATTTCTCATTTTACATCAAATCATGCAGTGAATACATGCAAACCTATAATAAAACTATCCCGAGACTTCATGTAATCATTTTTAGTTTCAGTATTCTTCTTAAAAAAATGAATTTTATATTTAAGAAAAATACTATTTAGTTATTCTTTTTCTTATTTTAGTTTTCGTCATTTTAGTCATTTATATAAGGAATGTAGCATTCTTACATTAATGCAGAGATAAATGTTGCCTATTTCTATAATTATTATATTTATTTAATTGTTTTTTTTTTCATGTTGAAATGTAATATTGTTGTTGATATGGTTATCACTGTCAATCATCTCAAATTTTGTGAGTGATAATTTAACAGATAGGCTACACTCCTGCATTTAAATGAAGCTGGTTGCATTTTAAAAAAGCTAATTCTGGTTGAGTACCATCTTTACATGTAGTATTTTGCAATCAGTAAGGACAGGCAAACTATTTAATGTGACACACCTAGCTAAGATGACATGTTTTTTTCCCACACTTTTTTATTTAGTGGAGGGATAGAAGAGGACCGTTTACCAAAGCACCACAGCACAACATGTCAGAGTAAATGTGGTAACAAGTCACAGCTTTGACTAGGACAAGGTGTTTGAGTTCAGGGCTTGTACCTCGCTGGTGCAGAAGGCTCATCTCTGGCAGAGGTCAGGATATGCTTGATTATATGCTCCTGAAACAGAAAAACAAAACAATCACTGTTAACGGGGACATATCATACTTTATTTATTTGTTTATTGTTTCTTTAAAGTGTTTGGTGAATTTCACACTTTTAAAAGCCCTAAAAATGAAAACATAATTAAAATGGTTTTGTTTTAATATGCATATAATTAAAAAAATTAGATACTAGTAAAACATCTAATTTAATACAATGAAGCATAATCGATATACATCACCGGTCAAAAGTTTGGAGTGTGTAAGATTTTTGAAAGTCTTTTAGGGTCACCAAGACTGAATTTATACAATTTAAATAACGGTTTTCTATGAAAGCTTGTTTTTAACTTCAATTTTGATTTTTTTTTCTCAGAGAAAGGTTTTTGTTCTCAGAAATAAAAAGTGAGATAAGTTGCAATAACCTTTTTATTTTTTTATCCTGTGGTGGAAACAAGCTTCAAGTTCCACAGTTAATTATTTTAAAATGTAATTAATTCCAGTAATGACAAATATGAATTTTCAGCAGACATTACTCCAGTCTTCACATGATCATGAACAATTCTTTTTATCAATGATGAAAACTTGCTGCTTAAGATTTTTATGGAAAGGTGACACTTTTTTTTCTTTGATGAATAGAAAATTCAAAAGAACAGCATTTATTTGAAATAGAAATCTTTTGCAACGCTATAAATGTCTTTACTGGCACTTGTGATCAATTTAATATGCCCTTGCATCAGAACAAATAGACAATTCTGAATGGCAGTCAATGAAAATACAGGGTGCATAAAATCCTGTTCAAGGAACCGGCGACTTCCTGATACTGATCAATTTCATTCTATCTAGAGAGTGTCAGATAATATGTTCCCATTTCTTAGCCACACAGACTTTCACACAGCACATTCGCTCACAGAAACATACACAACACTGCACACACTCCCACCAGAGACACAGATGCACAGAGTGAGATAATGCAGACAGACAGACAGATAATGATCAGAACCGCTCACAACAGACTCAAAATCTGACATAAAACCAGCAATCTGGCAACTCGGAACGTGACATATCCAACCATCTGGAAAAGAAGCATCTGCCCGGGCACACACACGCACAGAAAAAGGATCACGTTAACCACCGTCTTGTCATTCATGGCCTGCTCCTGGTTATCAGATGCCATCATGCGAATTTCTGCATGTGAGTGACGGACGCCTCCCCGCATGGCATTAGCTCCTTACCGTCGCTCGGAACAACACAGCAACACAATAACAACAGCCCTATGGAGCTTGGGTCAATGCAGCTTGCATTGCTGATCGCCCATTAGCACATTAGAGTCGGCAGGAACAATTACAGGAGATTTCCCTGCACTCTAAACAACCGTTGGAGTGGCATACATTCAGCCACTTGGATCTGCATAAGGGCAGGCGGTGGATCAGAGGTTAAACACAGACTACAGATATAAGCACATAAGGAAGTCCTGATTGAAGGCTGGTGGTTGAATGTAGCCCCATGATATCAGAGATTATTTTTAGGAAAGATGCACAAAATCGCATATTTTCCAATTATTAGTTGATGGTTTGTCAGAACAACCAGTCAGTTCAAAAGCTTTTCTCAGACTAAAGTGCAACAGTTTTGGTTCGCATGGTATGGATTATAAATATTTATAGTGAATAATGAAAAAAATCTAATAATAAAAATGATATTATTATTATAAATGCACTATTATATTAATTGGTCAAAACATTTGTCCTATAATATATATATACACATATTAAATAATTAAATAAAAAAATTATTAGAATTATTAATAAAGTTCATATATAAATAAAACACTTTAAATATTCTAAAAACTTTTATAGAAAGGAAAAAAGAGGTAGATAAATAGCCTCACTAATGCATCCATGCATCCTGACCCATCAATATTTTTTTTCTTGGGGCAGGTTGTGATACCTTGACATCTGTGAATTTCGTCATGAGGATGTCAGCTGTTGTAGGGTGCAGGGCGGGAAGTTCACTGTACAAGTTTGGGAGGCACACCAGGGAGCCCAACAAGATCTGAGCCTCCACCCGTGGAGCCTGGGAGAAAGACCAAGAAAAGAGAAAGACAAAAGCAATTAACAACAGCTACAAAGTCACATTGGGTGTAACATTTGCAAACACATGTGCATATATGTTAACACATGTAGAGGCAGTGATATCTGGAAGCAGTTCGGTGGTTTCTCACATTGAGGGACGAGCAGGCGGTTACACGGCTCGCTGCCACTATGAAGTTCAGGATGAGCATTGTGGCTCCCGGAAGACCAATAGAGAAGAATCGTGGTGAGCAATGCTTAATGATGGTGTTCACAATGTCCTGTAAGGCAAAGAGAAAGAGGTCAACACAAAAGTTTTGAACAAAGTTGGCAATCCACATGGAGACCAGGTACACACAAACACACCTGGTCTTGATGAAGCAGCCCGCAGTGCATGATGTTGTAGAAGTGCGTAAGGAAGTCAGAGTTGGGTGAAACATCCTGTCTTCTCTTCATTATCTTACAGATGAGCTTATAGGCGTGGAGTTTGCCCTGCTTATAGCGTTCACCCAACATAGTGGCCTGCACACAGACAGCACAAAACCTTTATGATAGATAGATAGATAGATAGATAGATAGTAGGGGTGTAACGGTACGCGTATCGTGTACCGAACGGTTCACGGGCAATTTCCAAATGGAAGTGATCATCCCTATCCCCTTGGAGTGGGGACTTTGGAGTGAGCAGGGCACGTGCGTGCCATTATGAAGTTAGGGTTAAGGTTACCGTTACACCACGTACCGTTACACCCCTAATAGATAGATAGATAGATAGATAGATAGATAGATAGATAGAACGAGTGAACGATAGACAGAACGACAGATGGACAGAACTAATAAAGTATGCATAAAAGTCAACTATGTCTTTGCCATTCAGATAAACAGTAAAGGTAAAATATTGCTAAACTCACTTTGAAAAGCCAGGGAGTCAGAATCCGCAGAGGTGGAATCAGATCTGGTGGGGGTGGAGACGACTGGTTGTCAAGGGAAATCCCGAGATTGTCTCTGATCTACAGAGACAGAAAAAAACACAGAGACATAAGGACATTTTTCAACAGGAATTTGATTAGTTACGGCACTGTAAATCATCCTTTCAGGGCACTCTGAAGGACTCTGAGTGTCTGTGTTCACCTTGGCCAGGTTCTGCCAGAGCTCGCAGAGGTAGTCAAAGACCTGTGCATGGATCTCAGGGTCCTTGATGGAGTTGACATCTCCCAGAATGCCAAGCATTCTCCTCCACATCACTGTGGCAACATCAGCGTGCCAGCCGGTCAGAGTGCCGCCAGCCATCACACTACAGTCCTCTGTGGGAAATTCGCTGGTTTCTGAAATGTGCAATAAAGCAGGTTCATTACAAAGATGCAACAGATAGCGTACTAGCTTGCATATTCCTAGCTAAGTATGTCTGTCTATCTATCTATAAATTACCAAGGTCATCAGGGGTCTGCAGCACAGAGTGGTGCATTTTCTCATCCAGCTGCAAGTCTTTATGCTGGACGTGTTCGGAAGTCAGCGTGGCAGGGGACGGCGTCTGCGATCGTGAACCTCCCAGAGAGTGCATTGGAGATGCGCTCTCAGAACCTGAGGAAATATCAAGCACATCATCTCTTAGATCTCTAAACACGACGACAAAGAATTGTGTCGTAATGTTCCACTGACAGTAATACAGCATACGGGAACAGTGTGACTGATACCAGAGTATTTTTTAGCACGGAATCAAGCAGCAGATGCTTTTACCCAAAGAAAGTTTCAGTACACTTAACATGTAAAATGTTCATTAGTTAAGCTAGTTTGGATAGTTTTGGGTAGAACACCCTATAGTGTTCTTGAAAATAAAGGTTAGAGATTATGCTGCTCATGTGGACTGAAATACGGTATGCAATCGGAATGATAGCAATCTGGGTTAATTGCCTGAGGGAACCACTACTGATGATGAATTATTTGACTTTTACAGAATAATACATTTCTCATTGCTGCTGGTCTCCGCAGAAATTACGTTCGGTGAGCAGATCACATTTCTTTACATTACTTGCAATGCAACTACGACAGATGTGTCGTTCTGTGTATGTTAAGATTTGAAAAAAAAACTTGAATAAAAAAGTCTTTGGTCTGGAGTCAAATAGTAAAATTTTGAAAATGAATCAAATATGGATTGTTAGGTATCTGCAAATTTTTTGATAATCAAATTTGAGACTTTGTCAGTCACAAGAGTTTCATGTTGAATTAAATGCCAGATACAGTTTATTGCATAACCAAAATACCAATAATATCCAGTTTGCACATTTATTTAATTAAATCATTACCTTTTGAAGTTAATAATCACAAACCATATTGTGATTTTATGTCTTTCCGTCCCCCCAAAAAAGAAAGACCTCTTAAAATGAAGACTTTTGTTATCAATTTAGAACAGTTGCATACAGTTCATAACCTACCACCTTTCAGTTACCAGTCCACTACACCCTGCTGTATGTGAGTGTGAGAGAGTGTACCAGTAATGGTGACGGTGTCAGCAGACAGGCCGTGCTGACTGAGGCTGCTGGTCTCCGAGTCGATGTGGAGTGTTGTGAGACTGGAAAGCTCCTGCTCCTCTGCGGTCTGACCTGCTCCTTCCAAACTATCCTGATCCACAGAGGCCACAGCACACGTTTCAGGGGGGAAGCTGAAATCTGCAGACAAACACACTCATTCATTATCAACCTCTTACTTGTCTCTTTCTTGTACTGGCTTGTCTCTTTCAATTCAACCTAAACTACTTACTTTCAAACTTTTCGTCATACTGAAAAGCATTGAAGGAATCTGATTGGCTGTCAGAGCTTATGAGGTCACTTCCACTGGCGCTAACTGGGGAGGTCCACTCAGAGGGCACACCGGGGTCTTCTGCAGGACGAGTGGTGTTCTGACGGTTCAGGAGCTCTGGTAGATCTTTGGGGATTTCCAGACTTCCTGGGCTACTGCCACGCCTCGTCATGCCCTAAAAAGAACATAACATACGATAATATACAACACCAGAATCAAAAAATGAATTATTTCGTTTTAAGCATTATACAGCAATTAGCTGACATGTGATACTTGTGTATTAGTATATTTGTTCATTTGTTTACAAATATTATGATATATCAATTTAATGCAATCATTTAGTGTGATTAATTATAAAGAAAATAATGCCTTAAAAAATTATGACAGGTATGAACATTTCTTAAATTTTTCTACCATCCGAGCAGTTCAAGTTTATATAGAACTATCCTTTAATTAGATGAAGTTTCAGACACTATGCATACTGAATGTTTGCACGGACATACAGAAGTGCTTCTGGCCCTCAGTCTTTCCTGAATGAACTCATCCATGAGGTCACTGACATTAGGGTTGCTGCTGCCAGCATCGTTGGACATGGGCCTCATCTTCGGCGTCAGCTCATCTTTATTGGCTAAGAAAACAGGCACAGAAAGGCACATCAGTACTTTTACTGGGACCTCCCAAAACGTGTGAGTGCAAACACAGATGATATAGCAGAATGACATGTACTAACTGACTCCCTCTTTGTAGTGGTGTCTGACTCTCTCTACAGCAGTTGAATATAATTATGAATTAGATTATTTGAGTTGGGGGACAGTGAGTAAATAAACACATTTTTCTTAAAGGACAACAGTGCCATTAAAGGGTTAGTTCACCCAAAATTAAAAAATTTAAAATTAGCCCATGAATTACTCACCCTCAAGGCATCCTAGGTGTACATGACTTTCTTCTTTCAGACGAATCCAGTCGGAGTTATATAAAAAATTGTCTTTGATCTTCCAAGCGATTTAATGGCAGTCAGCGGGTGTTGCAGTTCATCAGTCCAAAAGAAGTGAAATAAAGCGCATCCATCCATAATAAAAAGTGCCTCACATGGTTGCGCGGGGTGAACAAAGGCCTCCTCTAGCGAATTGATGCATCTTGTAAGAAAAATAACCATATTTAAAACGTAATAATCAATTTAACCCTAAAAGGGGCGATGTATCCTGGGGGATACAACCATTTGAGAAGCTGTGGGGAGAAGCAGTGAAAGCGTAGGTCTCATTTCTTGGTTTCATCTTGAAAGGGTGTTTGTTGTGAATATTTAGATGAGGTGACTTTTGTTTCTCCATTCTTTGCTTAGCTCACTGGCAGCATTTAAACCTGCATGGTTTAAATAGTGGGAAATCTACTCAACCTCCGATAAAAGTTTATCTAGTTTACATATTTACACACGTTGGAGGGGACTTACCCGTTTAAAAAGCTGTTGTTCAGCATTAGCTTATTAGGTTTACATTGCATATCGTTGGAAAGGTCTGACGGTCAAGATTCCATATTTGGTGACTGTTTTGTAATAGATGTGATATTGTGACAGAAAATGATTGATTTGTGACAGAAAACTGCATTAGATAAATTCAATAGCGTTTGTGTGTAACCCAGTGGTTACTTTTGGTATAGTGCCCAAAGAAAATCTCACAGGAACCACAATTTTTGTGATATCAACTTCAAGTTTGGAACATAAATTGGTTAGACATATGGCTTTGATTTTATAGCAATTTTAGAGTGCAACATATTTGATAAAATATTTATTTTATATAAAATAAAAACAATTAGTATACTACATTATCTTTACTGTAAACTTAAAACTTTTATAACTTTTTTATACTTTCTTTTTTTAAAATGAAATAAGCAGCAATAATCTGCTATGTGTCTTCTTTAAAAAGAGACCAACGTTAGGTCTGTACTCCAAAACATTCAGGAATCACAACCATGCTGTAACAAGCATTGATAAACAAGTGTTCTGTTTCCAATGAATTTATACCCCCAAAGGAGCAACGTATCCTGGGGGATACACACATTAAAATCACATATAAGAGTCAAGTTTTGAAAAAAATCATGAAATTGTATTATTTGAGTCCCAATAATATGGAAAATAGCATTAAATTAATTTTCTGATGTCTTTTTATGGGTTTGACATTTTTAGGCTTAATCACGAGAGGTTTTCCCTTTTTAGGGTTTTCACGAGACTCACCGGCGCATGCGCAACGCCGACATCTTACATCATCCTCCCGGAGCTGCTTCCGTGTACAACTGTTGGCGCAAGCTAGATTAAAGTGATTATTACGTTTTGAATATGGATATTTTTCTTACAAAAACACATCGATTCGCAACAGGAAGCTTTTGTTCACCCCCCGGAGCCGTGTGAGACACTTTTTATTATGGATGGATGCGCTTAATTTCACTTCTTTTGGACTGATGAACTGCAACACCTGCTGACTGCCATTAAACAGCTTGGAAGATCAAAGACAATTTTTAATATAACTCCGATTGGATTCATCTGAAAGAAGGAAGTCATATATGCCTAGGATGGCTTGAGGGTGAGTAAATAATGGGCTAATTTTCGTTTTTTGGGGTGAACTATTCCTTTAAGTTTTTTTGCTCATGTTTAACATTTGCCTCTTTTACATCAGCATTTTTCTTTTTGACACAATGGCAACCTGTTCACATTCACTAAATAAAATATATGTACACTAAAGCATGAATGTACACTACAGTT
Organism: Sinocyclocheilus rhinocerous; assembly: GCF_001515625.1. NCBI lineage: Eukaryota > Metazoa > Chordata > Actinopteri > Cypriniformes > Cyprinidae > Sinocyclocheilus > Sinocyclocheilus rhinocerous. The sequence continues at coordinate 962,982 of NW_015627248.1, forward strand.
CAAAGGTTTGGGGTTGGAAAGATTTTTTAAATATTTTTGAAAGAAGTCTCTTTTTATCAAAAATGCAGTAAAACAGTAATATTGTGAATTATTACAATTTAAAATAACTGTAATTTAATAATGCATTTTAAAATGTAATTTATTCCTATGATGAAAAAAGCTGAATTTTCAGCATCATTACTCTTCAGTGTTATGTGATCCTTCAGAAATCTTTTTAACATGCCGATTTGCTGCTCAAGGAAAACAGTTGTTGGAATTGGAAACTGCTTCATATTTTGAGAACCATGACTATTTTTATGTTCAGGATTCTTAGTTCAAAAGAACGTATTTAAAAGAAATGATTTTATATTTAATTATTTAATTTATCCATTAATTATTAATTTCTTTCAAAAATCAATAAATAAAAAGAAAAAAATCTTACTGACCCCAAACGTTTGAACAGTAGAAAATGTTTTTCATATTATGGTAAAAATGTAATCTTGTTTCACCAAACAAATTCAACAATCAGCTAAAATTAGCATGAAACCAAATAATCATGGATGTGATGCTTGAATCACATAATATTTTAAATTACATTAAATATTAATAAATAAAATTGTTTGTGGTGAAAAACTGAGCGAATGAAACTCAGCACTATTGCCCTTTAAACACAACCAAAATCCTTTGACATTAAACGCTAAACCAGAACACGTACAGAAAAACAAAATCTTTAATGGGAGCCAACCACAAAACTGATTTCATCCAGTGAAGCGATGCAGTTACTCAGTTCATGCAGTCCCCAAACAGAGACAGACAGAGAGAGAGACAGAGCAAACCCTGGAAATCCAAACCTAGGAGTTAGTGAGCCTTTATGTTAACTGAGGTTAAAGTGAGACAGCAGTGAGTACGTTAGAAGAGCCACCCACAGCAAGACGAGGCAGCCTTCATCCCAAAGCAAAGGGTTAGGGAGCCACTGGTTAACAACAAATCATACGAACACGGCAGCACAACATGGAGGGGTGGTGACTTTGGGCATTTCGGTACTTCTAGACGTCTGGTTAGTTTAGACCACAAGCTGTGTTTAAGTCATAAGGGCCCTGATTAACTAATAGGTTTGTGCAACTGAACTGTCCACAGGAGCCGCTCTAAGGTGATTCCTGTTACTACACTACAGGAACGCTGGCAAGCTTTTAACACAGTACCACAAGAAAACAGTGCTATTTGAGTGATAGTGCTGCTCTCTACTGGCCATACAAAACATTGCAACTATGGCAACTACACCAACTGTATTCTGTTACAAATTTTTATCACTCTTAAATGAAAATTCTGTCATCATTTATGCATTCTTATGTTGTTCCAAACATTGTATATCTCAAAAGATTATATAGGGTTCAGAGTGCTTTCTCTCATAACGGGAAACTGTTGAGCTTCAAAAATGACATCATACAAGTACTGGTGTGTGATATATATTGTCTACAATAATATAATTGTTGTTTTAACAATGTGGAAGCTAAAACTATCAACTACGTCACTCACTTAGCAAAAAAACATGCCTTAAAGCAGGAGTGTCAAACTCAGTTCTTGGAGGGCCGGAGCCCTGCAGAGTTTAGTTCTAGCCCTGCTCCAACACACATACCATGTAGTTTTCAAATAAGCCCGAAGGACTTGATTAGTTGGATCAGGTGTGTTTAATTAGGGTTGAATCTAAACTCTGCAGGGCTCCGGCCCTCCAGGAACCGAGTTTGATACCCCTGCCTTAAAGAGTCCATGCATTCACTGCATTATGCAGCATTATTAGAATAGTTAGAATGCCAACGAAAATAGTTTAGAACAAAGCTGGAGCAGAATTGTTGCGCAACAGTTTCTTTATTGAATGAATTATGTCTATGAATGAATCATCTGAATGACTGATTCAATTACTTTTTTTTCACTGAATAGTTTTTTGTTCATATTTAAAGTCATTAAAACTTTTAAATAATATCATAATGCAATATATATTAAAACAAATATTCTATACACGCATACAATTGTAATTGCAGTGCAAATGTATTCATGCTACTTCTTTATATTTAAAGTCTTCATGTTCTTCATATTTAAAGTGTCATTTAATTTCTTTAATTAAAAAACATTTAATTTTATTTTATTTAACTTTTCAGTATTCATTTTTTTTCTACACACACACATACATACATACATATACAGTCTGTGCAATTATACCATCACACACCCCTATCATATGACTTAGAAAACCTAATTTTAAGGAGGGTTTTTTTTGAAGCCCAAGTTACTGTTATAAAAAAGAACACTCAGGAAATTCCGCTAAACACATGGTTATAAAAAATGAGAGAATTATCATTTTTGGGTGCACTATTCTTTTAAAATGACATTATTAAGAATTGTATAGATTAAAACACATAACATTAGGTTATATGAAAGATCACTGTGTTTTATGAATGTATCGGTGAGCATGTGTGTGCATGTACATGTGTGAGAGATTGACAGAGGGCGGGGAGGTAGGCATGAGGTCGCATGCAGCATCCAGGGGAAGAGGGGCAGCAGAGATTAGGTCCCAGAAGCTTGAGGAGGAGGGGAAGCCATCCCACAGGTAGGGGACCGTTGGTCTTTTGGGAGTCTTTTTTTTTTGGAATTGAGCTACTTTGAAAGAAAATACAAAAAGAGGCTTCAATTCAATTCGCATTCATGAAAAATCAAACAGTCACAAGAAAAGAGAGAAAAAAAGGGAAAACGCACAGGCGCTTTGGTCACATTTTTCATGTCTTCCATGTTGACACTGAGCCGACCAAGTCCTCACCTGATGTTTTTCTTCCAAAATAGCCCATTACGTGAGTGTACAGGTCCTTCAGGTGAGCCTCGGTGGCGGGCGTTTTGCTGTGATGCTGGGGCGACGCTGCCTGGGCCTTGGGTTTGGAGAGAGCATGGACCATAGACTTATACACCCCGCCCAAGAGCGCCACCTGCTGCTGCCGTGACGGGCTGCACCCTGACTCCTGAGACCTAGAGCGGGACCCCCGCGGGCGGAGAGTTGGGCGGCCGAGTCTGCCACGTCTAGCCCCACTGATGGAGCCTCTCTCCCGATCGACCGCCTCGCAACAGGTGACCCCCTCCCCCACGCCCTTCGCTGCTGCCCCGCTCGCCCCAACCGAGTGGCTGCTGAAGTGGCCGAGACGGCGGAGACGGATCTTCCAGTGCGCCCCTTTGGGGTCCAGAGGGTTGTGAAACTGCACAGACTCTGTGGATGGGCGGAAGCTGACGTGGACACCACCACTGTGGCGTTTATTGGGATCAAGATGGGATAGTTTGGGCCTGGGTGCAAACTGGGAAGCCTGCGGACTAAGCTCGCTCTCACTAGCCCTGTCCGTGGCATTCTGGCGGTGTAGCTGCGTGACTTTGATGCCCTCTGCAGGTTGCGTACTAACACTCAAATCCCAATCACATTCTTCTAAACACTCATAAAAACTCTTCTCGCTTTGCTCCATCTCTTTATCCCATTCTAGCGCCCAATCCCCACTTCCCCCAAGCTGCACCTGCCTGTTATCTGCACCTGCTTCCACCTTCACTTCCTCCTTGCTACAAAACTCCCTAAAAGTGCTGAAGACGTCCTCCTCCCCTTCGCCCTCGTTTTGATTGCTCGAGGCCGCTGCTGGACAGGACCAATCAGGGATAAAGGGGGGTTGCTGCCCCGGCATCTGGCAGAGATGGTCATAGATGCTTTCGCCCACCTCCAGGGATGCCTGGCTGTCGGGGGGTTGGTGTGGGTCAGTAAGCTGGTGTGGGGTCGGGGAACTGTGGGGGGACTCAGAGGTGGTGGTGGTAAAGTGGGAGGAGTGAGAGGGACTGTCAGAGACAGGAAGTGCACCTTTGACCCGTTCTGCGATGAAGGGCTCCATGATGTCAGAGGTGCTGCTGCTGCGGGGGAGCGGGGGCTGCTCCAGCTCACCGGAGGCGGAAAACACCTCGGACGACGGGGTCTCCTCACTTTGAGAGCAGTGGCGGATCCGCGGCCCACGCTGGACCATGGGAGGTTCCTCCAGGTCTGAACACGAACAGATATGTATCAATCAGCACTTTTAAGGATGCAAGTGTAATTATGCATTAATATGGTCAGTAATATTATCTTAAAGACACAAGTTAAGCAACAAATCTTAAAATTTCAGATACCTAAGAGGTGATGAAAAGACCTAGAGAGTATTATCATATTAACTGATGCACATTTTACATGCAAAAAACATGCATACATAAAACACACTTAAAATCTAATTACATTTCAAAATGAATCTCAACGGTAAATGAAACGTATAAGTTCACAAGCAAAAAGAAAGCTATTCACTTTAAAAGACACATAAATGAATGCTTCCATTGTGACATTCTCCCAGTTGCTCTAGACAAAAATTATGATGAACAAATGCGGACAAAGGTAAATCCTGTAGAGGGTATTTTTCTCAAAAGTTCTGGGTGTGAAGTGGGATTATACTGGATGAATGGTTATGCAAGAAGGATAATAGTGTAGATTCTCAAAGACGAGGAAAAGCAACCAGTACTACAGACAAAAATGCACACATGCAGGACTCAATAGGTCTGTTGGGTGAAGTGCACACAAAGAAATGGCTGGGTCATATTCAAACCCAAAATTAAATATATGTATTATATTTATATATAAATACATCAAATATTTAATATTTACAAAAAAAAAGTATGACAGGGCAGACAGGGGATGCTGACTAGAGGAAGTGCGCACACATACATATCCATGCACATCCATAGGCCGGGATGCAGTCAGAGGCGAGAGTGCCGATACAGGCGTAGAGGGCTCTACCTGACAGCTCATCAGCTAAGGGAGTGAGGACAGAATCAGGCAGGAGAGGGTGTACGGGGTGGATCAGGACAGGTGCGCTTTTAGCACTGCGGATAAAGGCTGAGGACAGCAGACTGTCCCCCGTAGAGCAACTACGCAGAGCTACAGACCGCGCACACACACAGAAAGAGAAAAAGAGAAGAACGACAAGAAGACGGAGAGTGTGAGAGAGAAAGGGAAATGAGGAATAAGAGAGAGATAAGGAGTGATGAGGAACACAGGAGAAGTTAGGGAGGAGAAAGAGAGGAAAAAAGAGAAAGTGATGGCAGAAAGCACTGAGCATTACAAAGAAGGTAAAGAAGTGACCTTATCAGTGCATATCAGATCAGCACTGACGTACACATGAACATCATGTCACAGGAAAATCTAGACTGTGAACTTTATAGGAGAAACATGATGTGTTAAAGACATTCCATCATCAGCGTTTTTTTTAAGCATAAGGCTGCATTCCTATTTATATACTATGGGCACTATGTAGTCTGCTAGATTAGGTGTTAGGTGACAAGGTATTAATATTTCACAATATAAATTTACATTATCACACAATGCTGAAAACAGTATGTGAAAGCACCCAGATGCTATGCAGTATTCACTACCATTCAAAAGTTTGGGGTCAGTAAGATTAAAAAAAAAAAAAAAAAACTTTTATACAGTAAGGATGCTTTAAGTTAAAGAAAAGTTAAAGACACTTAATGTTACAAAAGCTTTCTATTTCAAACCAATGCTGTTCTACTGAACTTTCTATTCATCAAAGAACCCTGAAAAACTGTATTACAATTTTCACAAAAATATGAAGCAGTTTTCAACATTGATGATAATAAGAAATGTTCCTTGAGCAGCAAATCAGCATATTAGGATGATTTCTGAAGGATCATGTGACACTGAAGACTGGAGTAATGATGCTGAAAATTCAGCTTTGCATCACAGGAATAAATTACATTTTAAAATATATTAAAATAGAAAATAAGAGAATTCTTTCAAAAACATTTAAAAAATCTTAGTGACCCCAAACTTTTGAACAGTAGCGTATCATTGTACATCATTGCATGCTTTTTGGGTTAATATTACCCACAATCCCTTGCAATATAAAAAAGGAGTTTGTGAGTTCTATTTTGACTTCAGTTGCAGAAATGCAGAGAGGAATACAGACAAGTATGAACATATTAACAGTAGTAATAATGAATTTTACAGTAATGAATTTAACTAGGAGCTAATGCACATTGTATGCAACAGAGTATGTGGAATCAAAAGCAACTGCATTATATTATACTATTTCACAATATACTAAAAAGTGTAATACTGGCAAAAAATTGCATGCTAAGTATGCAAATCGTGATGCAGTCTGTGCAGTCACATTTATCACTGTTTGCAGAATTTTTATGGGCGAACCCCAGTCATTTAAATAGAACCACTCAACCTGGAATTTCATGTGAGGATGAAACATTTTCCTCAAGCAGATTTCACAATAGGTTCAACACTGATACACTATGTTGACCAACAAAAAGCTGCTTGGTTTGAAAGTGACATCTGTGTAAGCAGTGCTATATTCATCTCTACACTGTTGACAATAGACATTTTTGCCCACAAAATTTGCCAAAACTTTGCTAATGTGACTGCACCTTAAGAAAGGACATCATTTAACGCAATCATGTTCTCTCCTTGTAAATATCTTCATCTTTGCTCATCTTTGTCTTTCTGAACCAGAGTAACAGAGTAATGCAGATACAAACATAAGCAAAGGTTATACAATTTAAAAGAAAAAAA
>NW_015627248.1:971805-977408 GCF_001515625.1 Sinocyclocheilus rhinocerous
TACAATTTAAAAGAAAAAAAAAAAAAAAGTTTTAAACTGACAGGAAGAGAGAACAAGAAGTGTTTGAAGCACACTCACCCACTGTCTTCTGTCTGACGATGCTTCTGGCCTTCTCGATGCCTGGTGAGCCAGCAGTGGTAGCGCTGCGCTGTCTCATGGCAGCAGCTTGGCCTGGTGGATCTCGACTCCAGCCTTTGGAGAACGACCTATCCACAGTGATTTTCTGGCACTCGTGGGCGCCACCTAGAGGGAGCGAATGTATCATGTAAACATATGATAGTGATGTTTCAAAATCTTTCAAATGCTACAATGGCTTGAGTTTGCATGTTGTGCAACTACCTTAGTCTGTGTGCAAGCATAAAAGTACTCGTGTAATTTTGTATTTCTGTACAAACTCACCTTTGCCTTTGTGTTTCTTCTGTTTCTGTTCACTGAGCTTGTCCAGGGGCAGCTCGTTCAGGTCCAGGCTGTAAAGGTTGCGTGCTAGTACCTTGGTAAGTGTCTCCATGGTGAGGGACCACTCAGTGACCAGCTCCTCCCAGCAGGTGAGAGATGAGAGTACAGACAGCAGGTCGTCCCACAGCTCCCGAGAGATGTACACATTCAGATTCCCTTTGATCCAGGCCACAATCAGAGTCTGAACAGGAAGACAGCCCAAAGTATGGACTACATCAGGCACTTCAACAGATGAACTAGAAATAATAATTTTAGGTAATTATTTAAATATTAAATTGTATTTATTAGTATTCTATATATAAACATAAAAATAGCTTTTATTTTTATGTTTTTAGTTTTCATTTTAGTTTACCTAAAAATTTAAATTCTTTCATAATTTACTCGCCACCCACTTGTTCCAAAGTGTATTTTTTGTGCTAAACACAAAAGAAGATATTCTGAAGAATATTGGTAAACAAACAGTTGCTGATAGCCACTGACTTCCATAGTATTTTTTTTCCATAGTATTTTTATTGAAGTCAATGGCTACCGTCAACTATTTGGTTACCAGCATTCTTAAAAATATCTTCTTTTGTGTTTAAAAGCTGAAAGAAATTCATAAAGGTTTGGAACAACATGAGGGTGAGTAAATAATGACAGAATTGAAATTTTGAATGAATTATGCCTTTAAGTTTTAGTAATTTATGTGCTTTTGTCTCTTTTATTAGTTTTTGTTTAGCTTTAAATTTAAGTTTTAGTTTTAGTAATTTTAGTACTTTTACTAAACTTATTTTCAGTTACTTCCCAAAGATTTTTTATACATTAATACGTTTTTAAGTTAAAGTTTTTCCATCTCATTTTTATATTTTATTTTGAAATGACAATGAAAAGAATTGTAATTATTTTAGTAAAAAAAAAAAAAAAAAATTGTTATTTCAAATACTAACAATTCATCATGTAGGAAACAGTGTTGACTAAAATAAAAAAGTTAAATTAAAGCTCAAAAAAAAAGTGACTATCATAGAGCTGATATCTACTGGCTCTGTCCAAATCAGATTTCAAACGGCAAGTAATTTTTCTGTTCAACTGAAAGTGAAATACTGCAAAAAGCTAAAGCACACAACATGTACAATGTGTAGTATGTGGTGAGTGTTTTTGGACCAATGAGAATTCACTATGGGCGGAGCCATCCAAAAATGTCTCCTATTCACAATTGTAGAAACACCTAACTGAAAAAAAAAAAAAAAACTGCCATGGTGTGTTGGTGGGCGGTACCTGAAAAATGGCCCCCGCCAAACGGCCTGATAAAGTGTTACACTTCTTCCCATGAGGCATAAAAGAGGGAGGCCTCTTCATCACACACTCCGTTACCCTTAGCAACACCAGCAAGATCTGCTCCCTGTGACGAACACAAATACACTCAGGATGAGCAGATATTCCAAGCAGACACCTAAAACCAGATTAATGAATTGGAATGTCATAGTCATCATACCAGGTCTTCTGGTTCATGGTTTCATGCATGACCAGACTGCGGTATATATTGAGCACACGCTTGCACATGTCAACATGCTCTTCCAGAAGTGACTTCAGCTCATTGGCTGCCTCCAGAAAGAAGACGTTAGAGGAGTTGGTGATGAAAACCTGCAAGAAAAAAAGATTGTAGTGGGGAACTGAGACTGGAAGGAGAAATGTTTCACAAAATTTCCCATGAACTGAACTCTGCTTCATCCAGAAATAAATAAGTAAATAAACAGTCAGCTATTTGACATGCAAAGCTATGTGCATCAATGTTTTGCACAATGCTAATAACTCTTCAATTGCTCTTTGCAGGGTTTGAACCTACAATCTTTCAGTTTCCAGTCTAGGTCGTAAACCACCTGTACACCGACACCAAAACTCACCTGTAGTGTGGCCTGGACACCAGCATGGACATTATACTCCAATACCTCAGAGTCAGAGGATTTACTCCCAGAATTCCTACACCAATTAGGGTTTCGACTGTGAACCGTGAGCCCAATATCCTACGCACAAAACAAAATAGACACTGATTGCTAAACAACAGCAGTACAGTATTAATAACAGATAATTGCTTAGATAGTCAATATAAAAATATATGCTGTTTTATCTGTTCTATGAAAAAATAAAAATAAAGAATAAATATTGTATTATAATAAATAAATACATTTCACATTAAAATTCCAGTGTTGTTTTCAATGGTGTAATCATCAATATAATATACAGTAAAAAAGTTGGTGAGTATTTAATACTTCAGTAAACCATTTAATCTTTTGTTTTATAATAAATACATAAATACATAAATACTATTTTTATACATTTTATTTTATACTTCAGAAACTTGTTTTAGAAAAAGTACACACTCTTTGAATTGGGGAAAAATAAGCTCTGATGTAAGCTTCTTACATTAACCTAGCCTGACGGAATAATTAAAAAAGTGGATATTAGCCAATACCACCACTGATGTATCAGATGCAAAAAAAAAAAAAAAAGCTGTTGTGCAGGCTGACTCAGTGTGTAATAACTGCCTTTGCATTCCTCTGTTGTCAACTTCAGAGACACCTACCACCTCCTCTTTATCAGTTCTCTGCTCGTGGGTGGAGTCCAGCTGGCCTGTGAATCGGTCTTCCTCTGGCTCTCTCATAAACACAGGCTTATCCTGCTGAGAGATCCACTCTTGATACACCCGCACCACCTTACGCATGGCTGCGGCCTCACACATGGGCAGCAGAAACGCCTGCAAAATATAATACACTCTATTATATTCACAGACAGAATCAGTGTGCAGAGGCATCTGTGACTAAAGACATACATTAACTGGACATCTTTCCACACACCAAAATAAAGGCTTTTGTACACATCAAGTGCACCATTTTGAACAGGGTCTTTGAGATCTTCAGAATACGGGCTATAACAATCCCTATTGATATTTAACATTTCTCACACATAGCAGTTCCTCTTTGTGAACTCTAATCACACTAGGACAAAGAAGTCCCTTATCAGAACAATCAACCTCTCTCATTACAACTTCTTCAAAAATGAGCCAGACTTCTTCCTTTTTCATTAATATTTAGATGTACTGAAGTCCTTCTGTTCCTCATGATAAGATTACCTGTCGAAAGATTTCAGTGATAAAGTTGACGTTGGTTCTAGAGGAGCAAAGGACCCGGCGCACCACCTCAATGTCTGTGAGGTGCTCTTCGTCCATGCTGCAGAGGCTGGAGGAGCTGGGCTCTCTCTCAGTCAGGGTGCTGGTGTTGGAGTGCGACTGCTCCGGCTCACCAGTCCCACCACCATCTAGACCATCTGGTCTCAGGCCGCCATCCTCCCCTCGGGCAGCCAGGCCCACCGCTGCTCTCTGAAACAGCAGCAACATTGCAAAAAATTTGTGCATACCAAGCTTGATCGATAGCGTTGAGACAATGTGTACGTCGCTTAATAAGACTTTAACTGTTCGGTTACCGGTCCAGACCTTAAAGGGGTACTTCACCCAAAAATGAAAAGTCTGTCATCAAATAGTTTCAAACCCACAAGACTTCGGTTCACCTTTGAAACAAAAATTTTAATATTTTTAATGAAACCTAACAGGTTTCAACTAAAAGTACTGGTAACCAAAACTGGAAAAAAAAGAAAGAAAAGAAAAAACCTAACCAAGGTCCAAAAAGGTCATAAAGGCATCATTAAATTAATTCATATGATCCAAGCGCTACGATCGGCCGCATTGCATATGGTATACACAGAATCTCGTTCTTGTGTCATGCACATGTGCCACATGCTAGAACAAACCTCACTGGATCTCATTTGTTTGAGTTTCCATGTTAACCATATGTGATGTGCTCTATGTATGCGTGTCGATCATTCGTAAAATGTAAATAAAAGCCTAAATTAAATCTGTTTCTCATATAAATCAACCGTACCTCTTCACAAGACTTGGATTACACCGCTCCACTGATATGGATTTGTTTTACAGCAAAGATCTTACTTTGTGTTTCAAAGATTAACCAATGTCTTGCGGGTTTGGAAATGCTGGGCGGTATGACCAAAAATTTATATCACGGTATTTTTCAAAATTATACCGGTTTCACGGTACATGACGGTATTTTTTTTTTCATGCATGACCGGGTGTTAACCATATTTTCTACTGATTGAGAGAGGAAATACTGCAGTATATTGACTTAGAATGCCCTATTTTACTATCATGATCATGATGAGTGAATATTGTCAAAAAATACCACACTAAATAGTGACTAAACACGACCCCTTTTAATACATGTTAACCAGGAGTCACTCTCGTTTATAATCGCGGCATCGTCTGATAAAATCAACATGCATCTACACTAAAGAGCGGCTATGCGGTTGTTTTGGCTATATTACTTTTTTGTCTCATGCAGCGCACTGCCTGCGTCTGAGTAACAAAAAAAATGCATGTGATATTAACAGACGAACTACGCTCATATTTATAATTCTAAACAATCAGTAAGCGACAGGTGCTAGGAAATGCTGTTTTGCATTCATTTAACTCATTTATGGCTGCGGTGCGGCCAACTGAATGCGCTGCTTCTCTGCCGCTCACTGCACAGAACAGATGGAACAGATGCCGACACTTCTCCGGGAAAGACAGACCTCGCGTTCGCGGGACAGCACTGGCGAAATCTTCCAACTGAACCATAGCTAAGGTTTATCCAGAAAAGTCGCTAGGTTTGTCAGTATGAATATTCGATGGGAAAAAGCCGCTAAAAGGGTCTGAAAGTTGCTAAATCTAGTGCTAAAGTCGCGCTCGTGTGTGTGAGACGCGGAAGCTGATGGCAGCGGGCGGTGGATATTTGTGGCGGTCAATGTGGATATTGTGGATGAGTTCTTCTGTCATCACGTTCTATTAGTTCTACAGCTTCAGTTTCGGAACTTTCACGCTTAGTAACACAAACAGCTGTTCCCTCAACACAGTGCAACAGTGAAAAGGGACCCCTTTCAAACAGTGTCGCGTTCCCAACGTTGTTTAAGCGACATACACCGGTATTGCGGTATTTTAAAAATTAATATCATAACAAAAATAAACACCAGTATTCGGTATGAACCGGTATACCGCCCAGCACTACTAGAGATCAGCAATTCCTTTGTTGTAGAGCCTACATAAGCTCTACATATACATGTAA
>NW_015627248.1:980129-985301 GCF_001515625.1 Sinocyclocheilus rhinocerous
AAAAAAGTTGCTAGGTTTGTCAGTATGAATATTCTATGGAAAAAAGCCGCTAAAAGGGTCTGAAGTTGCTAAATCTAGTGCTAAAGTCGCGCTCGTGTGTGTGAGACGCGGGAGCTGATGGCAGGGGGCGGTGGATATTTTTGGCGGTCAATGTGGATATTGTGGATGAGTTCTTCTGTGTCATCACGTTCTATTAGTTCTACAGCTTCAGTTTCGGAACTTTCACGCTTAGTAATACATACAGCTGTTCCCTCACCACAGCGCAACAGTGAAAAGGGACCCCTTTCAAACAGTGTCGCGTTCCGAACGTTGTTTAAGCGACATACACCGGTATTGCAGTATTTTAAAAATTTATCTCATAACAAAAATAAACACCGGTATTCGGTATGAACCGGTATACCGCCCAGCACTAAGGGTGAGTAAATGATAACAGAATTTACATTTTTGAATGAACCATCCCATTAAAAAGTCCAAGTCATGCCAACCCTAAAAGTGCTTTACAACCATTTCTGTCATACACCTGTGTATTTTTACCTGGATGTTCTTTGGCACGTTTTCACCTTCCATGCCAGGGATGTGTGTTCCTGTGTTTGACCGTGGCTCCAGCCAGAAGGAGACCAGCCAGCGGATAAATATGACTCTGGCATTGAGGAAGTTCTCTTTAGTGCAGTACAGGGCTTCATTGGTCTCTGGGTCTCTTTTTACAACTATGTAGTAAGGCTTTGGTCTCATGGATGGAACCTCTATTATAAAACAGGACACAAATCCAAATTAGACACCGTATCATCATGAGCAATTATAACTGGCTAAATAGTTCCTCAAAAACAAATTAGAAATACAAACGAGAAATACAAATTAGGTTTGCTTTGACAAAGAAGGATGGCATGATCGTTAACTCTTACCCAGAATAGAACTGTACAAACTGGTCTCCTTGGAGAAGTTGGGGAAGATATGGGGCAGGTAATACTTTTTGAAATTGGCGAATAGGAATTTCAACCCCTTCTCGTGGTTCTCCTTGCACTTCCACTCTAGACTTTTGGCCTGTAGGGAGACGGAACACACATAGCAAGCTGAGCACATACACGGCGGCTGGGACAGAACAGCTTGTTTGTGTTATGTGGAGGACAGTGGGGTTGGTGGAGGAAGGCAGTGCGTGGTGCTGTTGTGTATGTTGGGGAGGGTGTGAAGCAGAGCAGCCGTTACAGCGCAAGGGAAACATACCGCTGCAGCAGCGCTATCTGGCATCAAATGCATGCAGATCTGGGGTCAGTGGCATGTAAGTTTGGTTTCCGCAGCTTTAGCGTTGGGTCTGCGCCAGCCATGTTAGCATAAGCAGTGTTAGTAGGAGGGGGGGGGAGTACCTGGTTTACCATGTATTTAAGTAGAGCCTCCAGGAAGTAGCCAGTGAGATCTTCCTGGGATTTATCTCCTGACTGGGGCGGCACCAGGGGACTGATCTCCTCTGGAGTCACTTGAGCTGCAGCAATGGACAAAAAGATGTTGGAAAGGGTATTTTTCATGTAAAACATTTTTTACATTTATATTTTGATGTAAGAATTTAGTTTACTATGCAGAGACAATCATCATAAATCCCCCTGCACAGTGCACACAAAACATTTATTGAAACTAAGCTGCAGAACAGAGTAATTCAGAATTAGTTGTGGTTCTGATATCACAACCATGAGCCAGTGTTGTTATTTATTAACTAAAACTATTAAAAATCATTTTTGTTAATTGATATCACACTAAAGTAAATAAAAATTTAAATATTTGTTAAAAATTGAAATGAATATTAGAAATGTTGCTCTGGCAACTAACAGAAACAAAATAAGTTTAAGTACTAAAATTATAAGTAATAATTAAAATAAAAATAAATTAAAGCTAAATAGAATAGAAATATTAATAAAATATATAAAAAATTACAAAGGCACACAGTAAATTTAAACTAAATTTGAAATTAAACCAAATCATTAAAAATATTAATAAACACTTTAATAGCAAATAAATAATACTAAAATAAAACTGCCATGAACATACTATTTCGCATGCAAACAATTTAGCCAATCATTACAAAAGTAATTTAAATAAGTCTTAAAGCTACAGAGGCAAAAAAAAAAATCCTGTTTAATTTTAAATGTCAGAGAGAGGATGGAAAATGGTCATGAAAAATGAAATTATGACTATTTTGGTGAGAGAAATCTTGAATAACATTAAACATGGCCTTTAGAGACTAAATAAAAATATTACAAAAGTGTAACAAAAGCTCTGTGAAAGATTTTGAACATCAGATTTTATTATTTTATTATCTGATTGGGACATAAGTTGTTAGAGACAGCAAACAACACTCACGCTCCTGAAGGTTAAGGGGAGGGCTGATCAGATTATCCAGGGTTCGAGGGCCCAGCTCAGACTGTGGTGCAGGGAATCCTGGGATTAGACAGGCGAAGATCCAGAGCTGCTCTCTCAGAGCGTTGTGCTGCAGAGCCTGCATCCACAGAAGGAAGAGACGCACTCCTTCCCTCCGGATCTATACACCACACATACAACCACAATGGTTAAAATGATTTTTAGCAGCCCTCTCAACCTTGTTTATGTCAGCAGAAAAAAAAAACCCTGAATAACATGAACTGAATAAATATGTGCACTACGACAAAACCATTTAAGAAATAATAAGAATGGCAAAATATTTCTTTAAATTTCTTTTAAAAAGAACAACCGCTCACACAATGACAATGTTTATTGAGATTTTGACTTTTTATATTATAATGTAAATAATTTTTTTACATTTAATACCTTTAGGGAGTTTCCAGTGTGTAGCAGTTTCTTCAGAATGAGACCTATGAAGCAACACAGTAGTTTAAGCTGAGGAACAAATTCATAACTTCCAAATGAGCTGGCTTTCTAGATAATTCTGGAAAACATGTTTGCTCTGGTCTCTTTGCTTATTATCTGTCAATGATGTTTATTTGTTTGTATGGAATGTGGGTTTATTGAGAAAAGAGCTAAATAAAATTAGACTGAAAATTCTTCATGTTATTGTTATTGTCACATATTGTTTATCTCACAGATGAAGGACTGTAATGTCAGAGTTCTCGGTCAGATCTGGGTGTTTCTGGGCCCCAGGTCCTTGGCATTCTCTGTGTTTATCTTGGTGGTCTGTGTATCCTTCTGCTAAAAGACTTCAAAGCAGAGGAAAAGGAGAGACCACCGCAACCAGGCGCAAAGTATAATTTGATACATCAGATCTCTTCCATGTTAATTTGAGTTTTCTGCCCTAACTATTATGTGACTTGGTTTCTATTTTAACTTCGCCCATAGTGAAAGCTCATTAGTCCAAAACCACTTTCCATTTACACTACCGTTCAAAAGTCTGGGGTCAGGAAGACTTTTTTTCTAATTAGTATTTTTACTTCAGCAAGGATGCATTAAATTGACAAAAGTGACAGTAAAGACAATTATAATGTTACAAAAGACTTCTATTTCAAATAAATTCTGTTCTTTTCAACGTTCTATTTATCAAAGAATAAAAAAAAAACAGTTCCACAAATATATTAAGCAGCACAACTGTTTTCAAAATTGGTAATAAAAATGTTTCGAGTGGCAAATGAGCATATTAGAATGATTTCTGAAGGATCATGTGACACTGAAAACTGGAGTAATAGCGGCTGAATATTCAGCTTTGCATCACAGGAATAAATTACATTTTAAAATATATTCATTTAGAAAACAGTTATTTTAAATTGTACTGTTTCTACTGTATTTTCAATCCAATAAATGCCGCCTTGGTGAGCATAAGAAATTTCTTTTAAAAATCGTATCTACCCCTAACTTTTAAACAGCAGCATTTAAAAAAAATACCGGCCTTCTCATTTCTATTTCTTATAATTTGAAAACATAAAATTTGCTCCAACAACACAGGAAAAGAGGAACTCAGATGTTTATGAGGGCAAGACCCGGATGACCATGAGGGGAAGACAAAACGGTCACTACGAGAACCAGCAAACACATACTCTGACACTAACTGAAGACCATGCAGAAGTCAGCAGTGAAGTCGACTATTGGGGGAACTACAGCAGAAAAAAACAAGGCTGGAATCCAAAGCAGTGGGAAGAAACTGACGATGAAGGAGACGACTGGGGAAGTGATGTTTGTGGACAGGAAGATGAATGGACTCGGTACCATTACAGAGAAGGAGATGGTTTTGGGAAATCAGAAAATCAGGCTAAATGGCCAATCAAAAGAATGTTGATCTTCCTTGTTGTTATGGTACTGACTGTTGTTGGTATTACCCTCACTGGAGCCGTAATGACACTTGACCCCTACTCTGAATGAACAGATTTTGTTAAGCGTTTCCTGTGACCATTTTCACAGTGAAAAAGCAGCAAAAAAAAAAAAAAAAAAAAGTAGAAATGTTCACCTATGCTGTGGAACTGCCATCTTCCTTGTATTCGCTCTGGTAACAGCTGTAGGATTTTCTGCAAGGTAAGCACATGGATTTGACTGCAGACATGCCTATATATACTCATTTTAGTACATGCATTTAAACAACTCAATGAATGTAACAAGAAATTGAAAAATGTTGTGAGTGTAGCACATTTTTACATTTCAAAACAGATGAACAGATTTGTGCAAACACACATTACTAGGCTTCCTTGTGACATTGCAACAGGCTGGAATGTTGCAATAGCTCTTCTACACATAGACATCATGCCTGTCTCATCATGATGGGGCATCTAAAGTGTCTCCAGCCTTCACCATTACAAACAGCCCATAGGGACATACCAGGTGAGCAAAAGCTACAGCATGACTCATAAGAAGCATTTAGGGTGTGGCAAAGAACACCTGTTTTCTGTTTGAGAGACTTACAATTATCTGTCAGGTGCACGTCAATCTCTCTTATCAATGATCTCATTACTGATGAAACTGATGCCTCAGTAAATATAATAATAATAATAATTCATTACATTTATATAGCGCTTTTCTAGGCACTCAAAGCGCTTTACATTGTCAGGGGGTATCTCCTCATCCACCACCAGTGGGCAGCATCCACCTGGATGATGCGACGGCAGCCATAGTGCGCCAGAACGCCCACCACACACCAGCTTACTGGTGGAGAGGAGACAGAGTGATGAAGCCAATCAGCAGATATGGGGATGATTAGGAGGCCATGAT
>NW_015627248.1:991510-994147 GCF_001515625.1 Sinocyclocheilus rhinocerous
CAGTGCTTTTTACAGTATAGTGTCCCCATCACTATACTGGGGCGTTAGGACCCACACAGACTGCAGGGTGAGCACCCCCTGCTGGCCTCACTAACACCTCTTCCAGCAGCAACCTAGTTTTCCCAGGAGGTCTCCCATCCAGGTACTGACCAGGCTCAACCCTGCTTAGCTTCAGTGGGCAACCAATCTTGGGCTACAGGGTGATATGGCTGAACTTAGTGGACCATACACGTAACAGTGCAAACATTCATACTGTGCCAGATGGAGGTATGTGAATGAGAGTTTACACAGGAGAAAATGTCACAAAGAAACCATAGCTGATGAGATTGAGTTAGTGTGTGTAAATAGCCATCAAGTGATTATCTATATTTCTTACCTCAAATATAAAAAGAATAGAATCAAGCTCTTCACGTTGCGATTTGTGACCTGTAGGAAAAATAAAAACGAACACAAAGCATACTGAACGTCACCAAGGGATCACAGAAACCCACAGGGCTGCTATTAATAGCTCAACAAACAAGGATTACGTATCTGTGCTGGAAACATGGGACACTCAACATGTGGCATCAAGTCCAGCAGCTCAAAACAATCTTTTTAATCAATTTTATTGAAAGATATGCAAATGTTAAGAAAATAAAGCCGGACAGAGAGTGATCAATGCCCTAACAATTTTTTTGTTGTCAAGATTTTATAATTTAAAGTTAAATGCATGTTATAGATCTTATTGTGAATGATTTATCCATGTATACATTTCTTTTTTTTTTTTACAATTTTGTTGAACTTGTAATTTCATTTTAATCAAAATGTCATACAGTAAATTGATCATCTGGTGAAATGACATATGCCGCACTTCTCCAATCATTTTGATCACTTAAACCCTGCCTTCCTTACAACTGACTGTAAGCTTGCATTCAGATCTGCATTCAGATCAACAACCAATGGATAGAACCAAGATCTCGTCTTACAAGTTTTTCTTTTTCAATAATCCTTTTGATTTTAATATATATCAGAAGAAAACCTACTATGCAAGAACATGAACACGGGTGCTTCTAGATACAGAAGCTTTTTCACATGTTGTTGAATTCAGAATTGCATCAGAAACTAGATATGTACATTTTCTGAAGAAAATGTGAGTGGTGGCAAAACTCAGCACTGCGCAGGTAGGGCCTTTTTTCACCTTTTAACAATTAGGATTTTTCCATGTTTTAACTCTGAGGTTAACTTTGTAACCATTCAAAGTTAACCATTGCTAGCCTGTGTAGCATGTTGGAAGTCCTGTGTGCTAGCATGAATCAAATGAGCCAAGCCCCATGTATATACGATGTTCTGATGCAGAGATATAGGTCTTGCTAAATGGTTGCTAGGGTACTCTGTTTGGTTGTTAGGGAGTGGCTTGGCAGCTACCAATGATGAGGCTGCTTGCGAGTATGAATGATATAAACGAACCCCCATGTCTCTATGACATTCAGATTTGAAGATATCCCTCTTTAGGGTACTCAACAATAGTTGCTAGGGTATGGCTAGGAAGTGGTGAAGGTAATTAGTGATTGCTATTTATTGCCCTGAGTCAAACAAGTCCACCCCCATGTCCCTATGACACTGTGATCCATAGATATCCATCTGGTCCTTTTATAATGGCAGTCTATGGGATCAGTTGCTAGGGTGCTCTAAATAATTGCTAGGGCATGGCTTGATAACTTCACAGTGATCCCGAAAGACTGATTGGTTGCCTGAGTAAAATGAGCCCACCCCCATGTCTCTTTGACATTGTGATCCACCATAGTGGGAAAAACACGTGTGCTCAGTTCCTTCACCATAGCACGTCTATGGGGTGACTTTGGGGGGGCTCTTGCACCCCAGGGGTACAATGTATGCCCCATTGGGAAGTATGTTCTTGCACAGCTTGACAGTCTCTTCAAATGTGGTGAGCCACATGTTTCTACAAAATCCTTTCTCTGTACTACGACCCGTCAAATTTGGCCACAATGCAAAGTCTAAGGGATCTTTTGCCCCCTGTGCGAACATCGTACACCCGATCGCTTACAAATGTCATAGCACACCTCTCCTCAATAAGCCATACAATTTTATGCCTCTTTCATGGGTCTGTGACAAACAGTGCGGGACGAGTTACGTGCCGAAGTTTGTCCGGAATCTATAATAATAAAAGACAAGTGAGAAATAGTGATGCTTCGCTTTGCAAGCACCACTAATTAATTTATAATGCAGTGCAAATGTTGTCAGTAGGGATGTAACGATTTACCGCGAGCCGGTCGAAAATCGATTCAAATATGTGACGATTCAAATCGGATGAGGTGCCAAACAAATCGCGATACAATTGGAGTAGGAGTTATCTCTGAGGGGAACTGACTATCTTTAGAAAAGTTTACGTGGCATTTTCTTTTCATCTTGCCTTTGAACAATGCATATTAAAGTAGCGTTCATAAGCGCAGCGCTGCTTTGTTTACAGCGGTAACCCAGGAAACACTGCATCATTGCTGTTCATCAGCGCCACCTGCTGTCAGAGAATGAATCTGCGTCTCATTCAGCTCATCTGCTGTTTCATTCAGATATGTTTTATAGTTTCACAACACTAAAGTCAGACCATTCTGTTTTTGCTTCAAATTTCGAAATTATACA
>NW_015627248.1:994529-995265 GCF_001515625.1 Sinocyclocheilus rhinocerous
ATCTCTGAGGGGAACTGACTATCTTTAGAAAAGTTTACGTGGCATTTTCTTTTCATCTTGCCTTTGAACAATGCATATTAAAGTAGCGTTCATAAGCGCAGGGCTGCTTTGTTTACAGCGGTAACCCAGGAAACACTGCATCATTGCTGTTCATCAGCGCCACCTGCTGTCAGAGAATGAATCTGCGTCTCATTCAGCTCATCTGCTGTTTCATTCAGATATGTTTTATAGTTTCACAACACTAAAGTCAGACCATTCTGTTTTTGCTTCAAATTTCGAAATTATACAGTCTAATTTAGATTAAAAACTACTTATGCTACATGTATGCAGCATCTTTGTTTGGATCATGATTAAAATCCAGTGGTTGCCTCTAATTTTAAATGGAAAGAGCACAAACAAATCCTTAGTTTGCTCATATTAAGAGATTTCTTTTGTGTAGCTTACTGTGCGTTCACACTGCCGCCGTCGAGAGCATCAAAAATCGTTCTGGCCTCCCTGCCAACAACGCTGTAGAAAGATTCGTGGACGCTCTCGACGTAGATCGAATGCTTATCTTGTATTTAAAGGGGTCGCAAAGCAAACAAGCTTGTTGATCTTGTGCAGACTGACCACAAGGAGGGTAACGTTATAAGTTATAAGTTAATTAAATATTGTTGTGGACGAAGTATTAAGATCCTTTACCTAATAATGAATAAAGCACTAATACCACACTGTAAAAATACTCTGATACAAGTAA
>NW_015627248.1:995367-998655 GCF_001515625.1 Sinocyclocheilus rhinocerous
TTAGGCTACTTGTTTGATTTGGGGTTTGTTTTAAAATTTCAATTTCACAAAGAAACGTGCAGCAATAGCCTAATAAAACAACACCTTTTCATTTACTGTATAATGTCTTCAATCTCATTTTGAAAAAAAAAAAATCGTGAGAAAATCGAATTGTGAAATCAAAATCGTGAATCGAATCGAATCGTGAGTTGAGTGAATCGTTACATCCCTAGTTGTCAGTGCAATCTATGTCCTCCTGCAGTCATTTTTCTCAATCAGCTCAGCTACTCAAATGGTGGTACAACAGTCTGAAAAAAGTCTTGCTGAACAAGTTAGTTAACTTCGCTTAAACTGTCAATGTTTCTAGCCAACTACCTGAATAATAACATACAGGTGCATCTCAATAAATTAGAATGTCGGGGAAAAGTTCATTTATTTCAGTAATTCAACTCAAATTGTGAAACTCGTGTATTAAATAAATTCATTGCACACAGACTGAAGTAGTTTAAGTCTTTGTTTTTTTTTAATTGTGATGATTTTGGCTCACATTTAACAAAAACCCACCAATTCACAACAAATTAGAATACTTCATAAGAACATAAAATAGAATACTTCATAAAAACATTTTTAGTGAATTGTTGGAAAGCATTCCTTCTGGAAAGTATGTTCATTTACTGTACATGTACTCAATACTTGGTAGGGGCTCCTTTTGCATGAATTACTGCATCAATGCGGCGTGGCATGGAGGTGATCAGTTTCTGGCTCTGCTGAGGTGGAAGCCCAGGTTTCTTTGACAGTGGCCTTCAGCTCATCTGCATTTTTTGGTCTCTTGTTTCTCATTTTCCTCTTGACAATACCCCAGAGATTCTCTATGGGGTTCAGGTCTGGTGAGTTTGCTGGCCAGTCAAGCACACCAAATACACGAGTTTCACAATTTGAGTTGAATTACTGAAATAAATGAACTTTTCCACGACATTCTAATTTATTGAGATGTACCTGTATCTGTTTTTATTGGCACAAAGAGTAAGACTGCATATTAAGTAAATGGCAAAAGTCAAATCTGATCAAGTCCCGATCCAATTCCACCTCTCTCACCCTTTATTTCCTGTCTACACTTGAGTGTCCTATAAAATAAAGGCAAACTACATAAAAAATGAAATTATAAAGAAAGCACGTGGGGGGGGGAACCTGCGACAACTGCTTGTACCGAGCAAGGACAACAATATGAACCATAGTTGCAGTAGAACAAGACGAAATGTTAAGACATCAAATGAGAGGTCAAAGGCAGTGAGCAGCTCTCTGAATACTCAATGAGCAACTGTGCAGTGTTCCGAGACACTGGCTGCGCTCTCCTGTGCACTATAATGAGCCCTGGCTAACTGGGGGCTGGCTAATTTTCGTCATAAGTCATTTCATGGAAACTTGCTCATTAACACTGTGACTTCTGACTGTGTGTTTGCTGAGAGCACACAATGAGTAGGCCAGCTGAAAAACAACGCAATCGAAACCTGAAAAACATTAAACTATCAAACAACAGTGCAGAGAACATTCTCATGAGACAGTGGGTGAGAGATAAAATGAAGCGCTGCTGGTCTTACCTTTCTGTTTCAGGTTAACCTCGATGGTGACGAAGTTTTCAAAGAACACATAGTAGATGTGGGAGTAATTCTGCTCGAAGAGGTGTTTGAGTTCAGCAGGCTCCCAGCAGTTTAGAAAATGGTTGGATGCCAAGGACCCCAAAATATGGTAATCTCATTGCAATGAACCCCATTCAATAAATGTAAAAGACAGCTACATATTTTCACGCATAACAACCAATTTATACTGTGTGAGAAAAATATTAGGCGGGTCACTGTGAGAAAAAAAAAAAGAAGCGTGATACAGAGTCAACATTTTGTTTAAAAAGAAATTAACTCGCTTCTATACTGTCATTATACTAAAGAAAATTATTTAAATATTATTTGAAAATGTTGTATTATTTTGTCTAGTTGACTGCGTTTTAGTAATCTTAGATGCATAAATATGGATATAAATACTTTCAAATCATGTAAATTTGATTTGTGCTGCACTTTTCACAATAAACATGGCTCTCAGCAGTTTTACAGAGAACAATGTCCTACAAACTCCATTAAATAAGATAAAGGTGACAGTGGCAAGGGAAGAGCCTCTGTACTACAAATGTACACAAATGCCCACTTGTTGCTGCTTTTCCTTCACTATATGATCCAACCCATGCTTAATGTCTCAAGCGCGTCTTAATTAAAATGTTAGTTTTATGAAGTAAAGCATGCACAATAAATGCATACTTTATATTAATCTACAAACCAAATTTCATACATTTATGCATAAACCTTTAGATCAAAAGATCTCCAAGATCTTAAGAAACAGACATTGCGTACTGTGCAAAATGCCCCCTTATGCTTGGTCTCTCTTTCATGCACAAAATCTGTCCAGCTCCAAATCAATTCTCTTTCAGCACTCAGGATGTGAGAAGGGTCTCTTTACTGATGCTGAAGTCTATTGCAACCTGCAGCCCAGCAACGCAACAAGTCAATATTTGTGCTTTAAAGCTCCTCCACGCAGTCCAGCTCCACTCATCAGCACTAATGCAGCTGGTCCTGGTCGCACATTCCCGCCACATCCAGCGACCTCAGTCAAGTGCACACTCCAGTCTGTTTATAGAGCCGTGAGCCGTTATGAACACCAGAGCCAACAGAGAGACCTGGTCCAGATAAACACTTGATAAATATTCAGACCAAGGGTTCATTCTATCATTACGGAGACAGCATAAGCAGTGGAGAAGTCATACTTGTTCAGCAAGTCACTCTGGGCATACTAGAGATGTGCACAAGTTTACTCTAAACTTCTCAAAGTGATCCATTCTTGCCTGCAACCCACAGAAAGATGATTGTTTTTTATAAAGAGAATACAAACAGAAAGAAATAGGAGAAACCTATGAGAAATATACAAGAAAGAAAGCCATTTTTAGAACCTGATGTTTTTAATGCATTTTTTTATGTCATTTTCAAAAACACCCTATTTATAAGGCATTATTATTAGTGATGTGCAAATAAAACAAAATATCATTTTTTATGTACACATTGCTTAACTGCTTATTTTTGACTTACATTTTTAAAAAAAATTTCCTTTCTCTTTGGAGTGTTACAAGCTCTTGGTGCATAAAGAAGATCTGTAAAGTTGCAAAGACTAAAGTCTCAAATCCAAAGAGGTATTCTTTATAAAAGTTAAGAGTCAACCACGCCTACCTAAAACGGCTCGTTCTAACACGCCCCCACATGTCTACGTCAC
>NW_015627248.1:1001684-1044002 GCF_001515625.1 Sinocyclocheilus rhinocerous
GCTCTTAAATGTTTAAACTGGCAAAGCTTAAACGAGTTTAGCTTAAACACAGATATCAATGTGTCCTGTTCAGGTCTCAACTGTGCGCGCACGCTATCAGCACCCGGGTAATGACGGAATGACTGCTCATATTCCAGCATACGGCATTCGCATTGAACAAGAGCAGGGACGTCAAAAATAACAATGCTATAATAAAATATAATATTTCTAAATATATATTATTAATAATGTAACAACTTTAACTTTTATTTATTTATACTTTGAACTATTTGGGTACTCAGTTACACAAATCCTCACAATGTCCATCCCTTATTCAAACTGACTATGACTAACAGTGCAGTAGTGAACCAGAGTTCTACGAATTTTACAGATTGTGATGTATTTCAAAACCTTTGAGAACATACAGATGGAGAGGAATTTTGGCTGAAACTACACAACATGAGAGAGAACAGACCAACGGATGGTGCTACACTGGCTGTCGTAAATATCTAAAATAGAACACAGCAGCGAGCCCAATTGTCTGTCGGTGTATTAGAATCACTCAAAGATAATGGCCCTCATCTTTAAAGATGAACTGAACACCATGAAAAGAACGATGCCACAGACGCTCCTAAACTGTCAATCTCAAAGAATGCACAATGTAGGCCTATTAGAGTGCATCTTAAAACCAGAACTAAATACAATCCTTTTGATGCCAGGATGTTGCCATGTGGTTGCTAAGGTATTCTGAGGGGTTGCTAGGTAGACACTTTCTAACCAAGGTAAAAACATTTTTTAATCATCAAACATGCAAAGTCATAATTTCAACTGCTTACCTCTTCGTAATGAGATACCA
The DNA here is from genome assembly GCF_001515625.1 of Sinocyclocheilus rhinocerous. Lineage (NCBI taxonomy): Eukaryota > Metazoa > Chordata > Actinopteri > Cypriniformes > Cyprinidae > Sinocyclocheilus > Sinocyclocheilus rhinocerous. The sequence goes on from NW_015627248.1 coordinate 1,002,520, forward strand.
TTAATAACCATATTACAAACGGTACAGGACAAATTACATGTCAAATTACATGCACGCTTTTAGTTTGTTCAAATCTCTACTAACCTTAAGTATGTGCAGTAGTAATAGGGATGCAGTCATTTCAATATCGGCATCAATCAATCTGTGGTACTTCACAAGTTATCGAGTGTGCAGCAATCTGTTGAGAGCCCATTTAATGATTGACTTCACATAAAATATGACTGTTGTTCGCATCAGCAATTCTCAAGCCCAGCATGCTAAAGATGCAGATTGATTGCACAGTCAGAAAGGCTAATGTAGAGATGCAGAACTTCAGCAGACTAGTCTGAACTAAATACATATTATATTCACAAGTTCACACAGTTCAGTCCCACTTGCATTCAAATAACAGGTAGTTCTTAAACCAAATCTCAAACAGTGAATTTCCTATCAGAGCCATTTCTCTGCAAACACACCCATCTGTTTATTTAGGCTACACTTCACTTCCTCAGGTCCCCCAATGCACAAAAGCTGTTGTGCACAGGGTCTGATCTAGGCCACAATAAGTGGATGTAATAGTTTTTCATATGTGAATATTGAGCCTATCATTTTTAAAGAGAAACACCAAAATTGACCAAACATAATAAAAATGTCCCATTGCTGTAAATTCAGGGTGGAATCAGCAGGGACCTGGTGATACAACATTATATCAATATATACCATAATATTTAGCAATTCTTTATGTTTAGTGCATTCAAACTTACTTATATATGCAATATTTATATAATAATTTATATTTCAAATAAAAGCTGCTCATTTGAACATCTTGTTCATGAAGGAATAGTAATATATATATATATATATATATATATATATTTTTTTAATTTATATATTATGTGTTTATAATATTTATTTATTTGCACAATTCTTAATTATATTTATACTATGCACATGAATAGACAGGTTAATAAACCTAAACAAGGGAAATGTCAATCACTTAATTGCACTTGCAGACCGAATAACCATTAAACTTAATAACAAAATAAAAAAAACAATGTGCATGCAGAACATCTACTCAACAGATTCACTGACATCTAAAGAGGTTCCAGTGAAACCAATGCATGTGTCATATCAAAACATCACCAACTGCAAAGACACAAAAACACTCAAAAGAACGATACAAAAGAACGAAACAAAACACTATAAAACCACTGCATACCTGACCACACTTCTAAAAGCAAACTTGTCAATAATTGTCACATGTTTTAAAACTAAAAATACAGGTAAACACCCTATTGCTGGTGGTGCCTTCATTCTCCTGTCTATAGCATATTAGCACCCTGCAAGGCAACGTTAGGACCATAAAATTAGTACAGATAATGTTATTTCTCACCAATAACAATTCTCAGATGTTTCAATCTTGTCAGCACGTCCTTCTTGGGGTCCAGCACTTTCTGTGTCGATTTCCTGACATCTCCATGAGGTTTTTTAGAGAACATTCCGAGATGTTTTGAAGAGCTAATGATAATCTTCCGTTAATTCCCTCAAACATGGAAGGGCTTGTCAGATTTACGGCTCGAAAGGTGTTATGGGTTGTGAGGAAACTTGAGGAAATAGAGGTGAGGCGTGCATTTTTGCAGAGGAGGTCAAACAAAAGAAAAAGCAGCAAGCCCTCCTCTGTGTGTGTGTCTTGTGGACTACACACCTCTCTGAAAATCTGAAAACATGGCGGAGGACGCGATATGAAAAACACCTTAATCGAGGCCAGAGTCATTCAACGCTCAAACGTCATCCAAAGCACAATCACACATCAGGATCCACAGGACAGGAGAAATATTTCACATTCATAAAATGTGAATCTTTTTTTTTTTTTTGAGTAACAATAGATGATTGCACTTCATATCTGACAATAAAATGTATAAGACATTTCTAAACTGTTATAATGAGGTCTGTTTCTTATATATTTTTGCATTCATGTTTTCTTTAATGTTGTTATATTTGTTTTATTTTTTATGTATGCGTAATTGATATACCGTTTTCTATTTTTCATTGTATGTCTTGCTTTGTTCTCTTTTTATAATGTTTTTAAAACTTTAGAACAGTATTATGTAATTTTGAATATAAAATATACTTTACATTATTTTATGAAATAATGAATGTAACCTTTTTATTATTATTTTATTTATTTATTATTATTATTATTTTGTTGATTCATAAGGAAAAATTTGCAAGCAAGAAAAATGGATGAATGAATGAATGAAGCAATGAAAACACAATAAAACTTCAAGCTTTGCCTTCACTGTTCCGTTTTTTTTTATAGTTTTCTTCATCTGTTATACCTTTATTTTGTGTTACATATTCCTTTGATAATAAATTAATGAAAAGTAAAAAAAAAACTTGACAGAAAAAAATATAAAAGAAAGAGGGTTATTTAATAATTTTTGGAAATTGTGAATTATTGTTGCATTGTAAAATTGTCTGAAAATGAAATTGAGTGAACAACAACAACTCTGTTCCGAAATAAATGAAATAATAATAAAAGAGAATTTATAAACAACACAATCATTTCATCCAGTCGTCCATTGATTTATACAGCCTGTTTTTATAGTCGTAAACACGCTCGCCATAGGACGAGTGACGACGGGGAACTGTAGTTCTTTAGTCCACTAAGAACAATAGCACCCTAAATATCGGTGTCACAATAAGAACTACAAACCCCAGAGTGCTACAACAGCGCACATTACGCGCCAGTGTCCCTGCTTTTCAGTGGGTAGCATGCCTTAATAAAGTAAAACAGAAAGGTTTTTTTTTGTAAATATGATATATATGATATATATATATCATGGTTTCCACAAACTGTGATATTAAGCAGAACAAATGTTTTCAACACTAATAATAAAAATAAAATGATTTTTGAGAACCAAATCAGCATATTAGTATGATTTCTGAATGATCATATGACACTGAAGACTTGAGTAAGGACTGCTAATAATTCAGCTTTGCCCTCACAGAAATAATTTTTTTAATATATATTAAAATAGGAAGCTGTTATTTTAAATTATAATAATATTTCAGAATATTACTGCTTTTACTGTATTTTATTAAATAATTACAGCCTTGGTGAACATAAGATACTATTTTCAAAAACATTTAAAAATCTTACTAAGCTCAAACTTTTAAACTGTAGTGTATATTCAGCTCATTATTTTAATTTGTCCAAAATGAACAGGTAATGCCACCATAGTGTTGCTGACCCTTTTCCCCAAAAAATATATTATGAAAAATGTAGCTGACTAAAAATACAGATTTTCTGCCATGCATACAGTACAACATATTGAGGCAATAATGCAATTCTTCGAAATACCCATTGTTTTTACTCACCTCTTCTTTTGGAATACACCTTAAAAATAATTAGTCACATGATAACATAAACGCATAGTATTTGATGTTACACAAGTGTCACTATGAAACAATCACAGACACAATGACTTCAACAATCCTTTTTTACTGTGATGGAGGCAGTTTCCTTGCCATTCATAGCAAACATCACATAGTTTTCATTTTCAAAACAATCATCAGCGTAACACAATGGCACCAGGAAGCCAGATAACACCACAGAAAGCAATTCAGGAAACGGGGTCGTGATTGGACAGTAACGACTCCAGGGCAGGCCAACATCTCAAATAGACTCTTTAACCACAGTCACTGATCGTTCACTGAAGAATCTGCCATGTTACATAAACCATCCTCATGTCCAACACTCAGGAAGTCAGTGCAGCTTTAAAGCTAAACAACTCAGGAATCTGAGGCAACCGGCCAGAGATGGACTCCTTTCTCTGACTTCCTTGACAACTCCCAAAGGAAGTGCTGGTTTATTTCTGTTATTCTGTGACGTCCCACCCAGTCCTGAAGAACCATATCTTTGCTGTCACCCACCCAAAACATGAACTAATCTCCAGTGGCCACTGGCCAAGAAGCATTTTTTCCTTCATTGCATTATGAATGACAGACCATGAACTGGACAGTTCTTGTTGATATTGAGAGACAACAACTGCATTTACAGTTTTTCCTAAACTGTTTTTGCTTGATTCTCGAATGAGATTAGTTTGTTCACACCAGATTTTAATTGCACGTTTTGGCAAATGTGTGCAAAAGAGTAAATATAATTGTTTCCAATTTGCACAATGCCTAAATGCACATGGCTTGCGGATTAAAACTAATGAGTTGATTCTCAGTGAAACTGTCATACTCTTCGCAATGCCTCGATCATGTGAGCCATGATTTAATATATATATATATATATATATATATATATATATATACTATATATATATATGGTAGCATGCCTTAATAAAGTAAAACAGAAAGGTTTTTTTTTTGGTTACAAAATTATTAACAGGTAAAGCGATTTAATATGCAAGGGCCCCCCTTTTTGATTTAATCATATCTGGACGAAACGACAGCTGCCGGTCATTTGCAAGATTTGAACGTTTGCTAGCATGATACATCTAACGTTAGATGTTTATGTATCTGTTTTGTTTTTAGCAATAACATCAAGCTAACAAACACATCTGCTCACAAAAAAAGAAGAGTAATTTAAAGGTGAGAAGTAGTTCAGTAGATTTCTCGGTAGTCATAGTTTAAAAAAAACGGAATGCCAGCGCACTCGAGAGAAAAGAAGGAGAGCAACCATGAAGAGATGGAGGTGGATTTCGCAGAGCAAGAGGGGAGCAGCTCAGAAGATGAGGATACAGAGAGCTCTTCTGTCTCTGAAGATGGGGAAAGTTCAGGTGTGAATCAGACTTTTGATTTTCTCTATGTAGATATATAGGAACAGATAGATACATGTAAAAATGCAATACAACAAGAACCATGAATATTTGAAAATTGAAATAGAAAATATGCCGAAAATTGACTCACTTGACTTGAGAAATTTAGCATTAGGTCACTTGCGAACTATTGGATCCTCTGCAGTGAATGGGTGCCGTCAGAATGAAAGTCCAAACAGCTTCAAACTAAAGCGGAAAATAATAACATCACAAGTAATCCACACGACTCCAGTCCATCAATTAATGTCTTGTGAAGTGAAAAGCTGCATGTTTGTGAGATTTTATTTATTTATTATTAAATAGTCGCTTCTGGTCAAAGTATAAAAACATCACAATAATCCATAAGTAATGCATATTTCTCTTCTGATTCAGACAAGATGACTTTTGACAAGACATATGGATTACTTGTGGATTATTCTGATGTTTTTTATGTGCTGTTTGGACTCATTCTGACGGCACCCATTCACTGCAGAGGTTACATTGGTGAGCAAGTGATGCAATGCTAAATTTCTCCAAATATGTTCAGATGAATTAACAAACTCATCTACATCTTAGACGTCCTGAGGTTGAAGGAAAAACCCCCCGCAACACTAGGGCAACAAATCACATAACTAAAATAAAAGTGAAAACATAAAGTATCATAAACAAATCACAACAATATAACACAAATACATGACTAGAAAAAAACCAAACATAAAAATGCAAATGATACAATCAGCATCATTATTGCAGAAAAGGACAAATATCAAACTCTTCGTTAAGACCATTAGGTGATAATATGTTCAAAGTATAAATCCAATAGGCTTCACGTCTTAAAAGCAAATTGTTGATATCACCCCCTCTACAAGGTAATTTAATAGCTTCAATGCCAATATATTGTAAATCTTTCAAAATGTTGTACTACTGGACTTCTAGGGTCATGCAGCCTAATGGCACTTCGATGTTCGGCAATCTGCATTTTGAGTTGTCTGCTGATTTTTCCCACATAACAGAGTCCACATGGGCAGCGCAGCATATAAATAACATTAGAGGTCTTACAAGAAATCATTGTTAACAATAGTTGGGCACCGTCATTGAGGTTTTTGTTGCCCGACAGATGCACACTTTTTTTTTTTTTTTGTGAACTATTCATTTAAACAAATAAAGAAAGAAACAATCTGTTTATTTCAGAAATTGACGATGAGGATTGTGAAAGGAGAAGGATGGAATGCATAGACGAAATGACTAATCTAGAAAAACAGTTCACTGATCTCAAAGACCAGTATGTACCATCCTCTTGTTTGTATTCAATCTGTGCATGAATTCATGTTATTTACAAGTGCATACATTTTTTTTTTTTTTTTACATCGGTCACTAAGTGTGCATGCTTTCCTTAGGTTATATAAAGAGAGGCTGAGTCAAGTTGATGCCAAACTTCAGGAAGTGATGTCAGGAAAGGCACCAGAGTACCTGGAACCCCTTGCAAATCTTCAGGAGAACATGCAGATTAGAACTAAAGTTGCAGGTCGGTCTGATGTCCAAACTGAACATGGTGATTATTGTTCTTTGAAACTGCATTTTGGTGCATTATTGAAACAATACATTCATGCATAGGTATCTACAGAGAATTGTGCTTGGAATCAGTGAAGAATAAATACGACTGTGAAACCCAAGCAGCGTTCCAGCACTGGGAGGTGAGTTTTACAGATGTAATCCGCTATTACCTAAACAATGGTGCATGTCTGAAATGTCTTGCTGAGTCATCATAACAGAGCCATACAGGAGTATTATTATTGTTTGATCTAACAGCGCTAAAAGCCTGCCAGTTACCACATTAAAAGCATGCATCTATTTAAACAAACTTTCAAAATGAAATACAATTCCAATTTGGCTCATTTGATCTCTTCTAGAGTGAAAAACTGTTATTATTTGATACGGTTCAAAGTGAACTAGAGGAGAAGATCAGACGTTTGGAGGAAGACCGTCACAGCATAGATATTACCTCAGGTATTGGAATTGTGAATACGGTCACAAATAATATCGTTTTTTTGTGTTATTTATACAATCTTTGTCATATTTCCCCTACAGAGCTCTGGAACGATGAGTTACAATCAAGAAAAAATAAGAAGAAAGATCCCTTCAGTCCAGACAAAAAGAAAAAGCCTGTCGTTGTGTCAGATATCCTTTACTACAACCAATTGTACACACCTATAATCAATCTATCCAGAATTTGCTGGATCATTTGTGAGTTTCTTAACATGTGCACGCCCATATATAGTTTACATGCTGCAAGACCTGGATATACTGGAAGATTGGACTGCTATTAGAAAGGTTAGACTGTCAAAAACAGAACTCTTTTTTTTATATGAAACCATTTTTATTGTGAAGCAAATTATGTATTTTGTTAATATCTTGTAGGCCATGGCAACATTAGGACCTCACAGAGTAAAGACTGATGGTGAGATCATATTTAATACTGTATTTAATTTTCATAACAACAACTGGTTAAATTATACACTACAGTTTAAAAGTTTATGGACATAGTAAAAAAAACTTGTAGAATTTCCCTTTTACTATAGTGACCTTGAACAAATACGTCTGTTCTTAGTCTCTTTTGCTCTGGGCAACTTCCTGGAGTTTTGGTGCATAATGACTCCATCTAACTCCTAAGTGGTAACCTATTAACAAATTCCAGTTAAATATAGACACATCATCATGTTTGTATAGTTACAGCAGTTAAATTGGCTTATCCTATAGGTGCTTTATTATGTAATGTTTAAGTTGTTTTTTGTTACGTTAGTAACTGTAGAACTTGTATAATTTGTTGTAGTCTCTTCAAAGAGTGACAGACACCAGCACAATGCCCGCTCAGAGGACGTACGCTTGTTTTACGACGGGGAATGTTACAGCCGTGGACAAGCCATATGTATCGACAAGAAAGACGAGTATCCTATGAGGTGAGGGATCCTGAATTACCAAGCTCATATTGATTATTTTGCAGCACTTTTGAGAGTTATTTTTCTCCTGTCTTCTGTTTCAAACAGCGCGTTAATAACTACAGTCAATCATGATGAAGTCTGGTTTAAGCGAGTCGATGGGAACAAGTCAAAACTCTACATCTCACAGCTTCAGAAAGGCAAATACACCATAAAACATGCCTGATCTACCTGAGATCTGATTAGATGTCAGGATGGCAGTCTGTCATGTTTAATAGTGCCATTTTATGTACAGTATATCATGATTTAAATACCTTTTTGATGTTTAAAAACATATGTTGGTGTATTATCTGTCATTTGAAATGTGAGGAAAGTTTATGTTATTTTATTGTATATTCAGTGCAATACCATTAATAAGATTATTGCACCAAACAGGTCAAAAATGTAGTATAATTACTACCATGAAATGTGGGACTTTTGTATTTCGATGACTGGGCTCATTTTCCATTTTAGTTCTGCTCAGTGGTGTTTGAACCCAATTCTAATGAGTAGTGATTTCTAATGCCATGTCTGGCTACCAAATGGTTTCCTACTTTTTTACATTTCTGCCTCATCACTGTGTTCCGATACAAATGATATGCCACAATTTGCATTTGCCATTCTTGGTGGCTTTTTTTTCTAACAGTGTAATGAAATGGTCTTGCTTGTGCGGCATCTTATATGAAATAAAGCTATTTGAAGTATTTTTAGGAGTGAAAAAACAAGACGACGTTATCACACCTTTTCAGAGTCTCAGCTCTTCAAACAGCTGTTTTCTGTTCAAGATGTGATCTTGCTGCTCTATTTACAGTCTAAACAAGCCACAAATGTGGTGAATACTTTATATAATTCATTGTAATGGGCATTTCAGTTCTGGTCATTGGTTCAGTGTTGTCATGTGGGGTTATAGCACCACCCTTTGGTTTCATTGTTGTACTGTTCCTGTTGTTTTTTTATGCCTTTTTTCTTGATTTATCCATACTTTTGAAAATTCTGTGCTGAATGTTGTTTTTTTCCAGTTATGAATTTACATTGAACAGACTTTCAAATACAGCATATTGATATCATAGAGCTTTGTTGTCCTTTATGAGTGACACAATTCCATATGTCTAATTAGAATAGAAATATCATGGGTTTAAAAAATTTTTAATTTTGTAATGGAAAGTTGTGTGTTTTAATCTTTAATCTTTGCAAAACTAATTTAGTTAGTGGAATGATAGTAGTATAATTTACTCATGTTTGCCAGAGAATTAAAAATCGTTCACCCCAAAATGAAAATGTACTCACCCTCAGGCCATCCACGGTAAAGATGGGTTTGTTTCTTCATCAGAACAGATTTGGAGAAATTCAGCATTACATCACTTGCTCACCAATGAATCCTCTGCAGTGAATGGGTGCCGTCAGAATGAGAGTCCAAACAGCTGATTAAAAACACCACAACAATCCACAATAAATTAAATTAACATTATTTAAAACAAATCATTTAAATCATTGATATATCCTGAGTTGTGTTCTCATGCACCACACTGTTTTCTGCTATTTGCTAGTCTTAATATCAATAATCACGATTACACAAACTGTAGGTTGACAGATAGGTGTACTTTATTCATCCTGAAGGGAACATTCAGATACAATTAACTTGATGATGCTGTAATTTTAATACAATGCAATCTTTATACTGTGGCCAAATGTTGCAGCATAAAAATAATTTAGTGATGTAGAACATTGAGGAACACATATTTTACAAATGCTGCATTAGAGTAAAAGCCACTCATGACTGCTTTTGGGTAATATGTTATAATTCTGAATGTAAAATTCAGATGCTTGTTATTAATACATTCCCATTAATGTGCATATATTCATTTACTGAGAGAAACACTAGGTTAAAAGGATAGTTCACACAAAAATGAAAAAATTGGTTACCCACATTCTTCAATATCTGCTTTTGTCTGCAGCAGAAGAAAAATTCAAGCAAGTTTGGAACAACTTGGGTGGGTAAATGAAAACAGAATTGTAATTTTTGGATAAACTATCCCTTTAAACAGACCACCAAAGATAACATTCAAGTGTGTAAGTAATAGACGGATACATAGACATGACCATGAAGAACAATAGATTTAGATCTCAAAAACTGCATGAAAATACATAGCCCTTCACTAAAATGCTTTTTGAGTTATGCACTTTTATGGTCAGAAAACATGCAGCACGTATACATGTGTAAAAGCAAATGTACTGCATTAAAACAGAATTTTGTGTTACAAATATAAATATCCACTGGCATGCATTTCATGGACAGTATTCGACAAAGACTCGTGCAGCCTTTGTTGTCAGAAAAGAAAAGGAAAAAAAGGTATCAGCAAATATTCTTTAACGGAAGTTTTGAGATCACAGTTCAATCAAAATACTGTTAAACAGATAAAACCTCATTGATGCCCAAAACAATGTTCCAATCAAATAATAACAGACATGAAAAAGGGAACAAAGGTGTGTTCAAACTCTAATGCTTTAAAATAAATGCTAAGCAATAGCACATACTTTTAAAGGTACAGGACGTACAATATGTTAGTTATTTGTTATACTAGCCTCTCTGAAGGACAGACCTTCTATAAACAGATGTGGCATTAGTGTACATAAATCATTCTCCAGTGTAAATGTCCTCATAAAGCTGAGTCTGCACTATATTTCGGTTTATAAAATCTTTGCAAAAGAAAGAGTGATGCAAGGTCCATACAGTGCTGTCTGTACTGTCACATGATGAGCAGCAGGGCTGGGGTTTCTGAGCGTCATTCTACCGAGTTGTGAAGCACTCTTGACCATTTTTCCATTCCCGTCTTGCCATTTACACAAGCAGTCCCAGCTGAACCCGCTCTACGGCAAGCCCAATGCAGAGGACAGGTGCAGCAAGCCTCTTGACTGTTCACGCACATTTCTTCTTGGTTGCAGTGAAACGCTCCATGTACTGAAGAAAACAAAGATTAAAGCAAGTCATTATATGACTATGCAAGAAAGAAAAAGTGTAAAAAATGTAGATTGGCATTAGATTCCTAAATCGCGTTTAAGGCTATTTATATAACGTATGCTACGGGTCAAACGTTTAGGATTACTTTCATGTTTTGAAATGTGATCTTGCTCACCAAGGCTGCATTTATTTGATTACAAATACAGCAAAAACAGTAATATCGTGAAATATTTTTACAATTTAAAATAGCTGTTTTCTATTGTTAAATTCTAAAAATGTAATTTATTCCTGTGATGCAAAGCAGTCTTTAGTGTCACATGATCTTTCAGAAATCATTCTAATATGTTGATTTGGTGCTCAAGAAACATTTCTTTTTATTATCAGTGTTGAAAACATTTTTCTGCTTACTATTTTTGTGGAAACTGTGATAGACTACCATTCAAAAGATAGTGTTAGCATAAATGATCTGCTCATTTTGGGAAATTAAACCGGTACTTATAACATGATTTTCATAAAATCTTTTAATGTGTAAAATCAAACTCTTAAAGCTTTCAACTGATGTCAATGAAAATAAGCAGATTTGATTTTGAACAGAAGATATAAACAGATTTACCTGGTTATAAGATTGAAATTTCAGTCATATGTGAGTCAAATAAGAGAGGTCGGATTGAATTTGATATTTGTAAAGCCACTTGGCCCTGTTTACACCTGGAAGTAAGATCTGTTTTAGGCAAACTAATAACAGGTGGACTAACTAACTAGAGGTTTAAACTGGGTTCAAAATGTTTTGAGATTTAATCGATCAAACTACATTCAGAATCAACAACACACAAAACTACATCACATCAGCAGTGTAAACACTAATTTGTCTTGAAAATCATGCTTGAAACAGTAAAATGTTCTTAGATTAATACAGGATTATATTTGGGGGAAATTATATTTGAGGGTTTTTTGTTTCTTGTGCCACACAAGAATAAATCTGAGTTGAACTGTGAATTTCTCAATTCAGAGCTAGTATTATCTCTTCCTTTCCCTGCTTCTAGATTTTGGGGGATTTGACTTTGTTTCAAAAACAAATAATTAGACCACTTTTGTTTTACATTCAAACTTAAACTGTGGTATTTTCCATCTTGGAAAAACATGTGATATTTATAGAAGAGGATGAGACACACAAAATTGACTGTTAAAGGGATAGTTCACCCAAAAATGAAAATTTGATGTTTATCTGCTTACCCCCAGGGCATCCAAGATGTAGGTGACTTTGTTTCTTCAGTAGAACACAAACAAAGATTTTTAACTCAAACCGTTGCAGCCTGTCAGTCATATAACGTAAGTGAATGGGAATCACGGCTTTGAGAGTAAAAAAAAAACATACACAAACAAAACCAAATCAAAGCCTGCGGCTCGTGACGATACATTGAGGTCTTAAGACACGAAACGATCGGCCTGTGCAAGAAACTGAACCGTATTTATATCATTTTTTTACCTCTGATCCACCGCAATGTCCAACTGTCCTGAGCGCGTTCACAACATCCAATGAGTGACGTATATGCGTGACCGATCGCTTCCGCTCATGTGTCTACCATGCCAGAGCACGTACACGCATCACGCGCCGGATGATGTACATTGCGGTGTATAAGAGGTAAGTGACTTTGTTTCTTCAGTAGAACACAAACTGAGATTTTTAACTCAAACCGTTGCAGTCTGTCAGTCTTATAATGGAAGTGAATTGGAATCATGGCTTTGAGAGTTAAAAAAACATACACAAACAAAAGCAAATTAAACCCTTCGGCTCGTGATGATACATTGATGTGAAAAGACACAAAACGATCTGTCTGTGCAAGAAACTGAACAGTATTTATATCGTTTTTTACCTCTGATTCACCACAATGTCCGAACTGTCCTGAGTGCATTCGCATCTTCTTCTTCTTGCTTTACGGCGGATCGCAGACTTATAAGTGCATTACCGCCACCTATCTCTCAAATGGACCATTGACACTCTATCTACAATCTCAATTAGGAGTGTAATGTTAGTGTTAATTTGGTTTTGTTTGTGTATGTTTTTTTGACTCTCAAAGCCGTGATTCCCATTCCCTTCCATTATATGACTGACAGGCTGCAAAGGTTTGAGTTAAAAATCTTCGTTTGTGTTCTACTGAAGAAACAAAGTCACCTGCATCTTGGATGCCCTGGGGGTAAGCAGATAAACATCAAATTTTCATTTTGGGGGAACTATCCCTTTAATACTGGACATGGAATATAACCTGAAAAACAAAACTTTTTTTTCTTATGTCTTCTTATAAAATACATAAGATTTAAAGATATAATAGTAGGCTAAACTGACACAAAATTACCTTATCATATCCTTCTAGGTCACGCATCTTTTTAACTGCAAACAGGTTGCCCTCCACGGACAGCAGGGACACCTGGGAGTCTGAGAGGATGGAGAAGGGGATAGCGGAGAGCTCCAGACAGTTCTCCTCCAGCCGTAAGACCTTCAGTCTGGGAGCACGGGACACCTCTGGAGACACTGTTGAAATCTGAAACAGAACAAACACAGCACAAAAAGTCACCCTGACACTCCTTTATCATGACATGAATGCAACAAACTAAAAAAACTCACCTGGTTCTGATTGAGGTTGATTTCAATGGCTTGCAGTTCGGCCACTTCTGCAGGAACCACCTGGATCTTATTCTTGGACAGGTCCAGAACATCGAGCTGGCGAAGGGTGCCGAGTCCACTAGGAAACTCCTTGAAGTGATTCCCAGACAGGGTCAAGGTGCGCAAGGACTTCAGCTGACCCACCGATGAAGGAAGCTGCTTCAACTGGTTCCCATTTAAAATAAGAGTCTCCAGCTTCTTGAGTTTCCCGATGTCATTTGGTAGACTGGCTACACACATAAAACAAAAAAAATCATACATTAATGGAGTGCTTAAGAGTTCATATCACAGAATACAGGCTCCTCTGCAATAAAATGATTGACTATGTAGATACTACAGTAAGAAATGTTTAATGTGCAGCAAATCAGCATATTAGAATGATTTCTGAAGGAGCTGAGGGCTAGAGTAATGAGTGCTGAAAATTCAGCTTTGCATTAAAAGAATAAATTACATTTTAAATTATATTTAAATAAGAAAGTGTTATTTTAATTGTAATAATATGTCACAATATTACTGTTTTTACTCTATTTTTGATCAAATACTCACAGCCTTGATGAGCAAAGAGAACATTTTTAAAAACATTAACAATCTTAATTATTCCACATTTTTGGAATATATATTATTTATTATATATATATATATATATATATATAAAATATTTTGAAATATATTATAATCACACATTTTTAATTCTACACACACACATATATATATATATATATCGCTCTCTCAAGTCTATTCAATGTTCATCAGTTCAATGGGGGATTACTCATTTCACATGCAAAGATGTTAGCCAATCACAACAGAGGTAATTTACATACAAAAGTCTTAAATGTACAGAAGCAAAATTAGCCTATTTAATTCTAAGGGACAAAAGAGTGTGAAAAATACCATAAAACTATGTTTTGATTGCAAAAAAAACAATACAAAAAAATACAAATAAAAGGTTAGAATGATAAGTTTGTAAGATGGCCATATTTAGCTATTTGTCAACACTTACTCAGTTTATTGCTGCTTATGGTAAGACTCTTGATTTGCTGGAAGCCTCCTACGAATGCTGGAAGCACCTCAATTTTGTTGTTGGACAGATCAACTGTCCGCAGGTTTCCGGTGAGTTTCTGCAGCTCCTCTGGGAACTACATAATCAAAGACACGTGAGCTGTCAATAATCCATGAGGACATCGCTGCTAAGTGCATTTGTGTGGTGAATATGATTACGACAAGCCTATTAGCACCTCTGTCAAACCCTTTCCGGTCAGCTGAAAGACTCCAGTCTTCTGAGATGTTTCCAAATGAGCTTTGAGCGCACTGTTCCCCATTTACAGGATATGGATTCTGCCGAATTTGATATCAGGAAATCCACTGGAAGACTAAAATAAAGTTAGATAAAAAATAAAGTTAGCTAGACCCTTAAATGAACCAAGGTTATTGTATAGTGACCATTATTTAAAGGGATAGTTCACCCAAAAATAAAAATGTGGTTAATTACTCACCCAAGCTGTTCCAAACCGATATGATTTTCTTTCTTTTGTTGAACACAAAAGAAGATATTTTGAAAAATGCTGGTAACCAAACAGTTGCTGGTAGCTGTTGAAACAACATGAGGGTGAGTAAATGATGACAGATTCTTCATTTTTGGGTGAACTCTCACTTAAACTCTTACCGTGGTTAGATTAATACAAAGATGGTTTCTATAAAATATAATAGAATGTGTTATGAAAAACAGCAGCTTAAACACGCTTTAACCCTAAGAGTTGTGATACACATTTATTAGATTCATTCACTGACTCAAATTATTTATTTATTTATCATTCACAAATTATTTAGTAAAAACCTACTTGAACATTTAAGCTAAAATATTATAGTTAAAATAGTTGTTACTATAGTACAAGCATAGTAAACAATACAATCCACATGGCAATTACGTAATTTCTGAGCTGAAAAAACACATATAACATTGAATAATCTTTCAGCACTTCAGCGCAAAGTCTAATTAGCAACGAGCTGTCAAAAATCTGAATATGCGCGACTAAAAACCACGCAAAACACTCGGCCAAACATTGCATATTATTTCACAGTAACATTTACCTTAGCCAGCTAGCTCGACTAGCTATCTCTAACGTTAAATCCACAGTTTGACAATGTGTACAGCAGGAGAAGTTTACAGAATCACACCGGCGGCTTCAGCAAAAGAACATTCATTAAGCGCTTAATTAATGTGTTAAAAAAAAGTAATTAAATGTTATCGGATGGTGATCCAGGTAACTTTGTCCATCCCCAGGTTGATGTTTGTTTATGTAGAAACAGACATAATTAAGGCTCCTGCGTGTAATTGCACCTCTCGTCCGCTGGCCGGCGGTAATAGACAATGTATATTCCGTTTCTTATTCTGTATGTCGCCACTTAGTGGCTTGGCTGTGAAAGGGCTTCATTTTACCGTCACTCAGTTACAGCCTGTGACTTCTAAATTAAAATGAAATAAATTAAATCCCTTATAAAAACTCTCCCGTTATTACCACCAGAGTTCCACATTATAGTCCACACCAGCTTGCATCTTATTCACTGCACTGTTCATAAACAAGACTGCAGTGTTGCAAATTTAGACTAAATTGAGCTGCCAGACTGTTTTTAATTAGCTACTTTTGGTTGATTTTATGTTTGATGATATTTCAAAAAGCAAACTAAAAAAATCTAACTATCAAACTTATTTAACAGGACTCACAATATACAAAAAAACAACAACAATGTGGGATTTGTGCATTATATATTTAAAAATTATATGGCACTAAATTATGGGAAATGCCTCAGCTAAAAAAAATCTAACTATCAAACTTATCTAACAGGACTCACAATAGAAAAAAACAACAACAATGTGGGATTTGTGCATTATATATTTAAAAATTATATGGCACTAAATTATGGGAAATGCCTCAGCTGAAGCATTTAGAATAGCTTTGATTTAGTTATGTTCTATTTGGATGACAGTGGTGGCAAGATGATTTGTTGTAGTAACAATAACTATTATTGTCTATGACAGACACTATGTTACCATGGTGAATGTTTGTAGTGGCTGCTCAGTGTGAGTGCCAGAGACCACATCCACGTCCTGACATGTATGTGGTAAAAGATGCAGTTGTTGCTATTTAGTTACTTTATTATATAATGACTACCCACCTTACTTTTCAACGCGGAAGTAAGCCGTTTTGTACAACTAAATATAGCTGGAAGCGGATGAGACCGGAAGCCAGACACATTAAATTTACAAATGGCTGCGCTCGCTCTTACGGGAAAAATATGGTGGATACTTTCTCTCTTCTACTGAGGCATTGGTAAAGTCTCATTAGAAATGTGTAAAAATTGCAAGTAGGGATAACTGCAGGCTGGAGCAGTGGGCGTGGTGAAAGATTAGGGTGTGCTGAAAGGTCGGGGGCATGGATAAAAGTACCGGTATTTCTAATTGGTTAGGGTTAGGGTTAGTTTCTGTTGTAGCATTCACCTTTCGGCACGCCACCTTTTGCCTGCAGCTACCTGTACCTTTAAGGGTTGTCACAGGGACGATTTTATACCTTATTTACCCTGAAATGGTTTATAGTAGTACTTTATAAGATACTAATATGCAGCTTTTATCAGAGGTGTAAAGAGTACCTAAAAACCATACTTGAGTAAAAGTACAGATACCTTACAGTGAAAATTACTCCACTACACGTTACAAGTCACCAATTCCAAAACAACTTTATGCATATACAGGGCCGTTTCTAGCCAATTTGACGCCCTAGGCGAAATCCCTATTGCCCCACTCCCCCAAATTATATATATATATATATTATATATAAAATTCTGTCAAGATTCTCTGAAAGTTATGAATAAACGTTCTTTCAGAACAACCTATTTGGTCTTTAACAATTTTCTCAAAATGTAGCACGAAAACATTTATGCATCTTTCATGGAACATTCATTTTCCTGAAATGTTTTAGTTGGATGCTCGTCTAATGTTTTAAAAAAAAATGTAAACATTTTTTTAAACTTGTTTCAGAACGTTGAGAGAAAATTCAAAAATAGCATTCCCATAATGTTAACAAAACTATAAAATGAAATGTTCCCTTAATGTCCGCATAACCAAAAAAAAAAAACCTTTTACACATTTAGAGAATGTTCAGAAGCATATTTATAACTTAAAGGAAACATTAGCAGAATATTCTTAGAACATATTTTATTGGGCAATGTTTTTTTATTGACGTCTTTATTTTGTGTTTTTTCACCAAAACCAATTACTATTTAAACATTTTAGGACAAAAGTTTGAGATAACTATAAATCAAAAGTTAAGATAACTACATCAAGACATCGGTTTGGTTATGGAGAGTGCACAATAAAGATTAGTGATCGATAAGTGTTATGCTTCATAAAATGTATTGTTAACTGGACAAATAAAACTCAAAAAATCAAAACATGTTTAAATATTTTATTAATACTCAATACATAAGTATAATAACTGTCTACTAACTAAATAAATGCAAATATTTAATAAAAATTTAATTCTGGAACTATTTTGTTTGCAAAATAACTTAAAATCAGTTAAAGGTCTCAGCTTCATTGGAACAAATAAATAAGTTCATTCTAACATGGAAACATATAAGTAATTTTAGGAGGTTTTGGCCCACACACATGTACAGCCCACTATGACTCTCTCAAAAGTCGCCCTGAAACACTTCCTGTCCTCCTTATCCTGTTTCAGCACCAGGATGTCCTGATAAATAGGCAAAGAGTTCAGTCTCGTATCCATGCCACTGGGAAAGGTGCAATATTCTGAATTGCACTGGGCTTCAAAGTTGACCTGTGGTATTCTGTGTGGTGAAATCTTTGGTCTGAAAGTAAAGAAAACAAGAAGCTTATTTCTCTGAGACAAAACCCACAGAACTAACCAATACCTGCTTTACTTGATGTTTCACACTGACGTCACATGGCCTGCTGTATCTTAAAAATGCTTACATAGTAGCCATGACAGCTAGCTTAATGTTAACCTCCCAAACATAGCAATAAATCTGATTCCTGATACATCATCAAACTTTGCGTTAGTCATGAATTGTAGATTATTTTCATTGACATTAAGCACTAAGCAGAAATCAACATCATTCTACCTCTGTAACTCCAAATCTTTGTACTTTTTGATTCACTTTTTGATTCACTTCAGAGATTGGTGAATGTATCATTTGTTTCTGTGTCTTTGCAACTCACATCCAGGTCCATGCAGATAGTGAGCGGTTGTGGATGTTGCCATTTCCCTCCGCATCTGTATCCGGAGAGGCAGAAAAGTCACTGGAAATCATCAAACTAGTGTCACATAGTCTTTTCTGCCCTTGTTTTGCAAATGTGAGGTTCGCCAGTGCACAGCCTAGCAAAACCTGAAAGAAAGATCATAATCTGTTATTATATTTCACTAAAATCAAACCATTTCTGAGCGGAGGCGTCTTTTCGTCACAACATAGTACATTTAAACTTAATCTAAAAAGTTTACTCTTTAGGAAAGCAAGCAAATCGTGTTAGCATACCTATTAGCATCGCTAACAGAGTTAAACTACTGCAAACTATCTTTGAACGTTTCGGTCATCTCACCATGTATTTAGCGTCAAAGAAGCTCAGAAACATCTTTAATGCCCTCTGCTTATTCTCTTGCAGTGTGAAAATGTTTCTCGTTCACCTCATCTATTTATGCAATGCTTTATCGTGATTGCATAGATAATATGACCTACCTCTGACCTGGATTCCCTCATCAGATCAATTGATAGGTGATTGGCGCTATGTTTAGATCTACATTTTTCCTCTCATTGCCAGTAATCTGACCTACGGATTAAAGATCAGGCTATGTGGCATTGTTGCAGATCCATTTGACCGAATTTTGGTTGGAAAAAAAAAGATGAATCATAATAATCAGGCTCTTTGGGTGAGTTATCAAGATTTTGGATCCTATTCAATCTTTTAGTCACATTTCGAAAACTCTGTTTGGTCGTGTCTTGTCTGATTAGGTTTTACGCCTGGAGAATCATTTAGAAACTTTTATTAAACACACCTTGCATTAATTTCATGCCAGTTTAATATGTTGAAAAAAAAAGAAACTGCTAGTAGATGTCACAACTAAATACTAAGAAATTAATACGTTGAATACAGTAACACAACACACTATATATAGCGGGAAATTGAGCATGAAGTAGAAAGACTGAAATAGTATTTTCTTGTAAAAAGTACAATAGTTTGAATTAAAAAAAAAAAAATTTAACAGTGACACTCTTGCAAGATAATCTTAAATGAAGAATTAATGTTTTTATTTGTGAGAATTTTCATTCATCATGGTCATGGTATAATGTGTGGTATAATTTAATGAATAGCAACTGGTCTTCGTTGTGTTGATGAAGGCTACAGTCATCCTAATGTGCCAAATAAATGTATATATTTCCCTATTAAAAATGAACATGCATTTCCTGCTTTCTAACTTATTGACAAAGCAAAAAAGACTATATATATTACACAAAAGACAGTATATATTACACTTTGGATGCTTGTATTCTACCATGGTTGGTTGGTTTGCGCCCACTAGACAGCTAAGTCAGGAAGACCACCTTGGTGAACCAACTTCACCAGAAACACTTTGTTGGTTGTTATTTAAAGGGATAGTTCACCCAAAGATGAAAATTCTGTCATCATTTACTCACCCTCATGTTGTTTATAACCTGTATAACTTTCTTTTGTGGAACTAAAAAAGATGAAGGCTACAGTCATCCTAATGTGCCAAATAAATGTATATATTTTCCTATTAAAAATGAACATGCAGTTCCTGCTTTCTAACTTATTGACAAAGCACAAAAGACTATATATATTACACAAAAGACAGTATATATTACACTTTGGATGCTTGTATTCTACCATGGTTGGTTGGTTTGCACCCACTAGACAGCTAAGTCAGGAAGACCACCTTGGTGAACCAACTTCACCAGAAACACTTTGTTGGTTGTTATTTAAAGGGATAGTTCACCCAAAGATGAAAATTCTGTCATCATTTACTCACCCTCATGTTGTTTATAACCTGTATAACTTTCTTTTGTGGAACTAAAAAAGAAGGTATTTTGAAGAATGTTGGTAACCAAACTGTTTTGGTTACCATTGGCTTCTATTGTATGAAAAAAAAAAATACTGAGACATTTCTAAAAGAAAGAAAGTCATACAGATTTGAAACAACATGAGGGTGAGTAATGATGACAGATGTTTCATTTTTGATTGAACTATCCCTTTAAGTTTTACTGAACGGCTTTTCTATTCTTTCACCAACTAGACAGGCAATAAACCCAGCTAACAGGAAATGTTCTTAGAACTTTGCTTAACGTTCTGGCAAGGATTATTTATGAAGTTATGGACAAACATTCTTCCAGTAACATTAATAGAAAGTTCATTCAAAGTTATCTGGTCTTTAATAACGTTCTCAAAACGTTAGCAGAGAAACATTTATACATCATTTATGGAATATTTTCCTGAAACGTTTTAGTTGGACGTTCATCTAAAATGGTTTAGAGAGCATTCAAAAGAAACATTCCCATAATGCTTGCAAAATAATAAAATGAAATGTTCCTTTAATGTTGTCTTTAACATTCACAAACAAGAAAAAACATTTTATTTTTTTACATATAAAAAACTGGACATTCAGAGAACATTCAGAAATAACGTTTTCATAACTTAATGGGAATCTTAGCAAAACGTTCTTTGAGCATATTTTTGTTAGCTGGGAACCCGGAGCAGGGAATTTACGCTGGTTGGAATATTTAACTATTGCATAATCAGTTCACATGCACATTGTTGAAGCTGGGTTTGTAATCTCCACAAATGAAACTTTTTATATGGGAAAGAGCAGAATGTAATTGTATAAAGCTGTAAATTGATTGTTACATCATGTAACGAGTCAGTCCACTGAAGGCGAGTTGAAGTGAGAACCCAAGTGCAGTTTATTTACAGAGTGATCCAAACAATATCCAAACAAGATACACAGACTTGACTTGAATAGTTCTAAACCCGCTTGACGAGGCATGAACAGGCAGAGCGGGGGGCCATGGCGGAGCAGGCAGAAATCAGAACATGACACATACACAAGGCAGAGAGACATGAGGCAAGGGAAGCATGACACTAACATCAGGAAACAATTACAAAATAAAAGACATGGACATGAACATGAAACAAAAACAAAACCCAAACCCCACATTACACATCATTGTAAAACATTACTTTTACTCACTGTCTTTACATTATTCTCATTTGATTCAGATCAGTACTGAACCAAAACAATGCCAAAAACTATGCATGAATGAATATGCCAGTGTATCAACAAATATTTGTAACTGTTTGAATAAGCAAAAACAATGCAAAAAACAAAACAAAACAATGCACTCTTTATCAAATACATGCCAAATATCAATAACGAAAGTTGATCATCTAAAACGATTGACTCTCATTAAGCTATTTGCCATCTCAAGAGTCTCTCGGGAAATTCCGCCATGTCGAACGTGTCAATGCAAAATGTTAAATCATGCTTATTCTTATATAGACGCTGTGGCTGGTATATACTGATGCATGAGAGCTTATCCCAGCATCAAAGTAAGAAGTGCTCTTGATAGATTGTTTTCACTGATACAGTGTATATGCGGTGAGATCAACAGCATCTGAGAGCTACAGTGCAAACCGGCCTATTTTCACCACCCACATAACCGTTCACATTTGGTTGCAAAGACAGCTCCTTTTTTGGTCAGTATTCTGAATTTGGTATATTTGTTCTTTTTCTTTTATTATGTATAATTTTATTATTTATAATATAAGTTTATTTGGAAAAGCATGTCTTAAAACCAACTTTTACAGTGACGTGACCAAGTATGGTGACCCATACTCGGAAATAGTGCTCTGCATTTAATTCATCCAAAGTGCACACACACAGCAGTGAACACACACCCGGAGCAGTGGGCAGCCATTTTTGCTGCGTCACCCGGGGAGCAGTTGGGGGTTCGGTGCCTTGCTCAAGGGCACCTCAGTCGTGGTATTGAAGGTGGGAGAGAGCGCTGTACATTCATTCCCCCCGCAGCCATTTTGCGTCACCCGGGGAGCAGTTGGGGGTTCGGTGCCTTGCTCAAGGGCACCTCAGTCATGGTATTGAAGGTGGGAGAGAGCGCTGTACATTCATTCCCCCCCACCTATAATCCCCAAGACTCGAACCCACAATCCTTTGGGTTACGAGTCTGACTCTCTAAACCATTAGGCCACGACTTCCCCTTATTGAGTATAAGAATATAATACGACTATATTGAATATAATACGACGTATTGAATATAAAAAAGAAAAAAATGCTTTATTTAGTAATAATAAAGTCAAATCAAGTCACCTTTATTTATATAGTGCTTTTAACAATACAGATTGTTTTAAAGCAACTTTACAGCATTAAATAGGAAAATAGTGTGTCAATCTGTTTTTTCAGAATTTAGCAGTAAGAAATTACTTTTTATATCGAGCATGCATTCTGTTAGTTTTTCTAATTGGTATGTTTCGCCGGGCCGCGACGAAATATAGAGCTGAGTATCATCAGCATAACAGCATAAAGCAGCCATTCAAAAACTATGAAACCACATTTTGCAAAGTTGACAATTAATCATATGATTGTGTGACGTCTATTAATGGGCAGTTTTTTTCA
The DNA here is from genome assembly GCF_001515625.1 of Sinocyclocheilus rhinocerous. NCBI lineage: Eukaryota > Metazoa > Chordata > Actinopteri > Cypriniformes > Cyprinidae > Sinocyclocheilus > Sinocyclocheilus rhinocerous. The sequence goes on from NW_015627248.1 coordinate 1,025,616, forward strand.
TGGTTGCCCTGTGGCTTAACCCAGTGTTATGTCACCGTTATGCCTTTCTTTGATGTGGCGGCTCCCAGTGCGGGAATCCTCTCTGTGTAGGTTTTTTTTTACTTGCTTTCAAATTGACTGATGACAAACCATTTACACAGCGAGCGGAAGCTACTCAGCAAATCCCTGACCTCATTTTACCATTCTGCTTTTGATGAAAGGAAAATATAGCAAAGATCTTTTGTGACATATCAGTCGGCCCTGTATTGTGTAATTTCACCACAATAAAATACATTATTTGATTTCCACTTACTGAGTGGCCAAAAGAAAACCATTAGCATGACCACTGTGACGAAATAAGAATATTACTAATTGCTTGGGGGGAAAAAAAGCCTTAGAGCTGCTTATGCATTTTAGTTGAACTTCATCATTGCCTAATTAAAAAAAATATTAAACTTTAAGGTTCTCCCAAGTTTGTGATTAATCAGTTGACAGTTTTAAATGAAATATCCATCATAAATAATAGCAGTCCTGCTTTTGTAACTCAAAAAAATAAAGATTATAATATGATTCATAATATGTCAGTAGTAAAAATCCAGAGTGGGATTTGGAAATAATCTCACAAGTGATGAAATTGCGAAAATGACGTAACTAATATGTAGCGTGGAAATTTAGGTTAGAGATTTCAGTTCTTTTAAAGATTCTCCAAATTTGTGGTCTTATGTGGGTCACTACAAAAGCTCCTGTTCCTGGACGTTGAGTAACTGAAATCCTTTTCATGATTAAGTAAGAAGGCGATCTAAGATTTCAGGACCTTCTTTGAAACTCCAAGAAGTAGGTCAGAGGCCTGCGTCACATTTTAAACAGGTTTTGGGAACCTTCAGGGTTTAATGGTCTAAAATAATGAATAATTTCATTATTTTATCCAAAAATGAAAATTCTGTCAAGTTGATTCAAACCTGTATGTTTTTTTTTCCTTTTGTGGAACATATTTTTTGTCTATACAATGAATGTCAATGGGGTCCAATATTGTTCAGATCACAATTTTCTTCAAAATATGTATAAAGTAAAACAGTTTTGAAACAACATGACAGAATTTTCATATTTGGGTGAACTGTCCTGTTAAGTATTTTTAAATCATAAAACAAAGTATATATTGCTTAAAGGTTTACAACAAAGAATATCCTTTATTGATCTTCACAACAAGAACACTTTTGAAATGCATGCATTTAAAGCTGTCATACTGGTTTGGGGGATTACTTTTATTGTATTACTGTCATTTGCATGTGCATCGCCCTCAATTCTGAGTCATGAAAATGCGCCCCTGCCCTTTCCCCACAATCCTTAGAAATTTCAGAGTAGGAGAGGGTAAGACCGCAATTGCTCTGCAACTGACGCAGTCGTAAACCAGCACCGGTGGGAAACTGTGCATCCGTGAGATGCAAGCCATTACAGACACTGGGGCGGAAGTCTCCATGTCGATATGACTTTTTGCAAACTATGTCAATCGAGGTTGCTGGCATTAACAGACGGCAACGTGGGAGCTGACATATAGTGGACAGAATCACAACCAGCAAGAATTTAATTCATCACACTAATATATTCCTTCTGATCTGAGTGCATATGGGACGGCTGTCAGTGAAAGTAGGTTATGTTAGGATATAATGGTTGCTATGCTAAGGTGAAATAAACACAATAATATGTGGGCACAAAATGTATTTAGACACTTCAAAAACACAAAATGTATGAATTTCCTTGCATAAGATAATAAAATATTAAACCAAAAGGCATTTATGTGAAATAAAAAGACGTCTAAATATTTTACTAAAAGATCCATTGTTAAAAATAAATTCAAAAAGTATTTGGACGCTTTTTGGTTTTAAAACGTTAGTGGAATGTGTCCAAATGACATCAATGACTTCACATATTCACTAAAAATCACTTTGGGTCCAGTTGGTTAAATTTAATAGCCAATAAATAAATAAATGGCTGTGAAAAGTGTGGAAGGCTGTTTCACCCATGGGACAATCAATCAATCAATAAAAATACTAATTATGACTTTTTGTCTCACAAATTAAACTTTTTTCCTCGTAATTGTCAGAACTGAATTGAATTGTGAGATAAAAAGTTATGAACTGTGAGCTATAAACTCTTCTGGGAAGAAAAGTCTGAAGAAGACTCAATTCTGCGAAGCAAAGTTGTGAGAATTGTGAGATGTAAATAAAAAATTGTGAGAAAAAAGTTGCAATTACTTTTTTTATTTGTCATTCCGTTGCGGAAACAAGCTTCCGTAGAATTGGGAGATTATATCTCAATTCTGTTTATATCTCATAATTCTGACTTTTTATCAGAATTTTAAGTTTACATCTGACAATTCAGACTTTTTTTCTCAGAATTACAAAATATAAAATCTGAATTGCAAGAAGAACAGTCAGAATTGTGGGATAAAAAAAAATATCTCTTTTTTTTTTTTATCCCGTGGTGGAAACAAGCTTTCATACGGTGGTGAAGTCTTCTGAAAATCTGCAGAAGAAACATTTATATCTTATACAATGAAAGTAAACGTATATTTTTGGATAAAAATGTTAAGTATAAGTGCATCATATCGCTTAAATGCATTGTTTAAAATAAATTTGTCAAAAGGAAATAACATAGTGTGATATTTGATTGCAGTGACACAATACACTCAAGTGATTTTGCTGACACATTGAATATGACAACATAAAATACCATCAATGGGGAGAATTCATCACAGGAAGGAAATGCACGAACAGGCCTCTCTATATAAACTGCACTTGCCACTGCAAATGTAGAGCAGCGAGACTTAAGACTGACAGAAGACATCAGAAAAAAACAGGTCAAATGAATGCAACTATGTCATCAGCGCTTACCATCCAGTTCCTCATGGTGAGTATTGCTGAAATGTTCGAAGACGGCCTGCTAATATCTCCTAAGGATTTTTGTTGCCGAAGTCGCAATGCTAATACAATTGAATCTGAAATGACAGTGTCTGTGTTTCACAGATGGCTTGTATGATGGGGCTTGTTTTAATATCATTTGGAGCTGAGGGGGCACCTTCAAAACATCTTACGAAGAAAGGAAACCACAGGTCACAAGAAGAATTGGATCCATCATCATCATACCGGTTGATCTTGGATCCTGAGTTCAAATCCCCGGCCAACCCGAACCTTCCAATAAACAACGACTCCATCTCTCCATGGACCTACACGTAAGACCTTAGTATATACGCTTAAAAATAAAGATTCTTTATTGGCATCTATGGTTCCATGAAGAACCTTTGACATCCACGAAACCTTTCCATTGGTTCGTTAGATTATTCAAATGTTCTTCACACTAAGAAAAAATGGTTCTTTTAAGAACTGTTCACTAAAAAGGTTCTTTGCTAAACCCGAAATGGTTCTTCTATGGCATCACTGCGAAACCCCCTTTTGGAACTTTTATTTGTAAGAGTTATGATCATGAACCGTCATTTCTGTATCATATTCACATGCGCATCTTTGTTGTTTTTAGAATTAGAACGTGACTGTTGCAACACGCAAACCTAAAACGTCACATGATTAATTTTGTTTCATAGGTTTATGCATGACGAGAGCCTGTACCCATCTAACATCGCAGTGGCGAAGTGTTCACTGACTGGATGTCTGATAGATGGCACTGAGGACCAGGATTACCAGTCCAAACCTATTTACACCCAAATCATAGTCTTGAGGAAAATTCGAGGAGATAAGCACAACTATTCCTTGAGACTCGAGTACAAAACCATCGCAGTGGGATGCACCTGCGTTCGTCCATATGTACAACATGTTTAAAATGTGGGAGCTGATGGAGTTACAATACTGTAGATGTTTGATCATTAGCGTTACAGTATTACAAATCCAGAACATAAGGTTTAAGACTTATGACTTTATAATTTATTTATGGTATCATATACATGTTCGCAAAATGTGGGATATTTATTTATTTTCATGATATTTTATCTATTAATTATATTGGATCCATCATCATCACGCTGCCTGATATTTGGATAATGAGTTCAACCCTTCGACTTGATCCATCTAATAATCTAATTTATAAATGTCATTATACATGTGCTTTCAAATGTATGTTGTTTATTTTCACTGGATTTAAAAAAATTTTTTTTGAAGATTTTTATTCAAATATTTTGTATTAACTTTTTATTTATTGATCCAAATGTGTTTTTAAGGATATGACTGATGCAATAAATGAGAAAAAAATTACAAATATTGTTCTGATGGTCTTTTTAAAAAAAAACAAAAAACTCAAAATCCATAATGAGGAAGTCACAAGGACAAAACTATACCAGCAGTCCTTTAATTCCCTCTGCTTCTAAAATATATCACAATTTCTGTACAGAATATAGCCAAATCAGACACCAGCTGATCATGAGGCAAGTGAACATACGTACAGCGGCAAAAGCTTGAGCAGTTTACCAAAAATAGAGCCTTAAAGACAGGACAGAGGACAAACTGCATCCACATGGGCAAAGTACATGAAACCATCCAAACGTCATCCAGATACTTATAAACACAAAAAAAGTTATCACTCACATTCACTCATTTTTGGCACTATTGGCATACAAGCTCATCGCAGAGACAAACACATCTTTGCGTTTCTCAGATTAAGGTAGTAAAGATTCCATCACAATCTTTGCTGGCCAGCCAGTTCCGTTCATCTGACAACATGGCCATCGTACCTTACAATGATATAGTGATATCATAATCTGTTTCAGAGTCATAATCTCTTATGATCCAAGCTAAAAAGCTCAGCGTGATAGTCAGTCCTTTGGTCAATGGTCTCCCATATGATCAGCATGTGTTGTGAGAAGATCTCAAGGCACCTGGAACATAAAGTTCAGAGATATAGCAATTAATAACAGGACAAAAACCACACGGTCACACACCAAATGGCTTTTCACAAGTTTTATCAAGTGCATCATGGCATGCAAGCATTAAAACGGTTGATTTCGGCCACATTTAATACACGATTTGTCAGGTAACTAACAAATATTCTACTAATGATTCCTCAACTACAAAAAACCAACACTAAGACACAATAATACAAAGCCAGACTACAGTAATAAGTACACATCACCTCTTTGAATGCACAAACAATGTTACAAACAGATAATTCACAGCAGTACAACACCATCATGGCATGCAAGCATTAAAACGGTTGATTTCGGCCACATTTAATACACGATTTGTCAGGTAACTAACAAATATTCTACTAATGATTCCTCAACTACAAGCCTGACACTGTGGAGATAATGCATAAGATTCTATGTAACTCAGCATGAGACTCAGATAGAATCATATTTATTATCTTTTGTTATTGTTAACTAAAACTCAAACTATATAAAAAAAATTATTAGTATTTGAAAAAACAAAAATTACTCAAATTTAAAATAAAATTCAAATGAAAACTTCAATTATAAAAAATAAAGCTAATGCAAAATATTATAAGACCATAATAGTATATAAATAATACTATATTATTTACAATATAATATTTATAATTTATAATAAAAAACACTGAGAATATCAGCTTTTAAACATCTATCTGAAGTTGTCTTGCATCTATTTAAGTTCAAATTAGCAAGCCAAACTATATCTCAGTTATAGATATGCAAGTGAAAGCAATAATAATTAGACATGTCTGATTACTGACATAAACTAACTAATTGATATTGAGAGTATCCTCCACAAAAAACATCACTGTTCCTCACTTTTCTTCTCTCCTCAGCTGCATCCAGTTTCTTCTGGATCTCCTCCAGCGAGGGGTCATTGCGAGGTGGGAAAGTGGGATGGAATTCCCTCTGACCGTCAAAAGATGGAGGTCTGAGGATGACCTCAAAGGCCTGGCCCGATGACCGCTTGTTTAGCTCAATCACCTCCATGTCTTTAATAATGCCCAGGTTGAGGTCCACAACATCTAAAACAGAAGATCAACAATGACTGATTAGATTGATATTTATTCATGCAACTGATTGATTGAGAACAGACGTAATTACAATATGTTCCATTTACTGTAGGTTCACTTGACCATGTAAAAACAGGGAAATCTATCTGAAAGTATGCAAGATTTTAGATTTGAGATGCCTTTAAGGTACCTTGTGTTTTCTTGGTGGGCTTTTCCCGAGGCTCTGGTAGGATGCAGGAGCAGAAGAGAGACACTAGAGGGAGCTCCTTCATCTTCTCTCTGTATGCTGCAAAAGAGAGACAGAGTTATTTTGAGGTAACATCATCACTGATGCCATGTGCTCACACATCATTCCTTCAGCTCCATTAAACACTCCCAAGTTCACATGTGAACAAGCAGGTGGATGTACACGTACCTGCAAGAGTCATCTTTCCTTTTTCTGAGTCCTCCGAGGCGTTTCAAACTCAACTGATCCTGCAGGAGAGAAAAACGATGATGTAATCAGAAACCACAGTCAATCGATTCCTCTGGATAAGTCTTTGTCCTCACATAAAGGTCCCACAAGCAAAGATTATAAAATAACAAGCCCAAATCAAACCTTCATACTGCAAACAAATAATTTTTATAATCAGTGGTCTTCCTAAAAAAAAAAACTCTTTGAAACTGAGAGGTAAAATTCCATCAGATTAATCAGTTTGCATCAAGTTTTTGTTTTAAGCATAATAAAAAAAAAAAAAGTGGTTCATGTCTAAAAAAATAAGAGAAATAATAATAATATAATAATAAAGATAATAATAATAATAATAATAATAATAAAGGATTATTAAAAATATATATATATATATATTCTCAGAAGACTTAATCATTTACATATTTTAGCTACTGGTTAGATATAAAAAAAATAAAATAAAAAAAAATACTGAAGAAAATGATTTGTTTGCAGTGTAAGAGAACCACACAGCTACATCTAAGCACATAATAGTATGCATACTATATAAAATCTATTTTAATCCACATAACAAAGCAAGGAACAATTACATTCAATGGTAATATACTTGATGGCAATCGTTCGCAAAAGACAGCATGAATGAATCTGGTTTGCTCAGGGTTTATGATCGTCTCTCAGCCTACGCGCCTTCTCTATTAGTCTCTCTCGCTCATCCTGCCTCTGCCCTCGCTGTGCCCCCTCATTTCCCACGGTCACGATCGCTGCACCCGCTAACACCTTTGAAACTTTCTGACATATTCAGTGCATGGGTTTATTCTATAAAACATTTCAACACTTTTCGGGGTCAATTGATAGCATAAAGGGCAAAAATGTTGATTCTGTAGGCCATTATAGGACAATGTGCATCATATTTCTTGTCACACTGCATGCACACAAATTAAAAAATCCTCCTGATTTATTGATGCCAGCAACACAGCTGATATAATAAATAATACATGCGTTGGAACACAACTCAACAGCACTGTTGTCTACCTTAAACAAATACAAATTTCACATGCATTTGTTTGCAGCTCTTGCAAAGCAAGTCATTTTCTCAACCTCCCACTGCCTTCTGATCGGAATAAACGCTTGTTGGTTTAAAAGCAAAGGAAGTGCCGCTCTATGAAGGGGCCGTGGCCTTTTGCACACTAACATACTGTATAATCTCACCTCTCAGTGCCACCCACAGTGCAGACTAGTACACTCACTGCAGGACCTCTGTGTATTCAAAAACACACTTTGCCCTACATCCCCTTTTTAAAACTACCAATGCACTTTTTCCGCATAGCTATTTTTCACCTTGCACGACTATAATGCACTCTGTACTATGCAATGCACATCTTTTCTTTAGACTAATGTGATTTCAAGCACAATATCAAATCTAAATTGATTCTGATATGCTGTTAAGACTCTTAACAGTCGCAAACCCCCCCAAAAAATCATGCTTATATATGCATTTATGCATATATATAAGTCTACTAACCTCGACTGCATGCTCTAAATCTTGCAAGCATGCAAATCTGCAATGCAACATAATCTAAGGAATGCCAAGCTAGATTTCTGCGCTATTAACACCAGAACAAAAATAGAATTAATGGAACTTGCTATAGTGAATAAAACTTTAGTCCAACAGATTGCCAGTCTCCTTTTGTCCTGCAAAAGAATAATACAGTAAATAACAAATTATGATAACTCACCGACAGAGTTATGTGATCTTCTGTCAGAGTCTTTCCCTCACGTTCAGTCTGACAGTCTGCTGCTGTTTGGTGCTCAACCTGGCAGCATCAGCACCACCTCTGCTAGATAAAGCATGACATCACCTCCCAGCGCTGTATGCACTTTTTCCGCATAGCTATTTTTCACCTTGCACGACTATAATGCACTCTGTACTATGCAATGCACATCTTTTCTTTAGACTAATGTGATTTCAAGCACAATATCAAATCTAAATTGATTCTGATATGCTGTTAAGACTCTTAACAGTCGCAAACCCCCCCAAAAAATCATGCTTATATATGCATTTATGCATATATATAAGTCTACTAACCTCGACTGCATGCTCTAAATCTTGCAAGCCGCAAACCCCCCAAAAAAATCATGCTTATATATGCATTTATTATATAAGTCTACTAACCTCGACTGCATGCTCTAAATCTTGCAAGCATGCAAATCTGCAATGCAACATAATCTAAGGAATGCCAAGCTAGATTTCTGCGCTATTAACACCAGAACAAAAATAGAATTAATGGAACTTGCTATAGTGAATAAAACTTTAGTCCAACAGATTGCCAGTCTCCTTTTGTCCTGCAAAAGAATAATACAGTAAATAACAAATTATGATAACTCACCGACAGAGTTATGTGATCTTCTGTCAGAGTCTTTCCCTCACGTTCAGTCTGACAGTCTGCTGCTGTTTGGATGCTCAACCTGGCAGCATCAGCACCACCTCTGCTAGATAAAGCATGACATCACCTCCCAGCGCTGTGATTGGTCGAGAGGGATGCAGGCTTCTGATGGGCTGGAATAGCTGGGAGTGCAGATAGGGGGTGGTTAACTCTTTGTTGAAAGCTGGTTTCAGAGAAAGAAAGGGCATAGATTCTGCAGCTTTATGCAGAAGAAACAGTACTTCTTCTTAATTTTTAAATATGGCAAAAAATTTTGAGTAATTAATAAATATTGAGTAATACAAGTAGAATTTTTATTTTTTGGTTTATTATTGTTTATGGTAACATGGCTATTGGAGCTATCAAAAATAGCACAGAGATTGCTTTAATTTGCTTTAATATATGTCCTTTTTTAGCAAATAAAGACTTGGAATCCCTGCATTCCTTTTTTAGTTTATTTCAGTTTAGAATTTAATTACGTGCAGCATCGTGTGCTAAACCAGTTCTGTCTGGTTTTGGGAGCTGTTCGAAATGTCATGTCTAAAAACGGAGGAGGACAGGGATTTATGTGTCATCTTCTCACTCACTCATGGCTGGAGTCTTGATGATGACTATGACACAGTAACCTTGCCAGCATGCTCGTTTGGATTTGGGCAAGACTGGGCCTGTTTGAACAGTCTGTCAGTGGCCCATCTGTTGCTCTGGTCCTGTGCCAAATCAATTACTGGTGTTTTTACAATTTCAAACACAGCTTGTAGAACATTGTATTTCTTTTATGTAGAAAAACCTGATTTACAACCAAAATTGTAATATGCATGTAGCATCTCTAATTTCAGAAATTAATGGTTTCTAGATGTATTTATTGACATTTTTGTGTAAAAATGGGATTTGTAAAACGATAAATTCACACTGTCAGTGTTTGGGATTGACAATCTCCTGTTCACACAGTAGTTTACCATACAGGCTCGAGTATGGTCTGCATAAATGTGCACCGTGCAAAACTGCAAAGTCTTATCACATTCGACAAGACAAAAGTTCCGTTGAGGTGCAACTTCATCTGTCAGATCTTAATTAACCGACAGAAAATTTTAAATTTCAGTAAATAGCGAATAATTTGTGTTGCGCACAGACCACAAAACTGACGGGTTCCGGTTGACTGGATCTAAACCTTCAGGTGACACACCTGCTCATACTCTGGTAGTTACCGAAATCACACATGAAAGCCCACAACACACGATAGACACAGGTTTGTGCAGCAGAGTGTTTCTCTCATTCTGAGTTCCATTCACACAGCAGAAGTTGTGAGTTCTGAAAATGTACGGGTATGAGTTCGGTTATAGAATGCGGTTGTCACCAAATAATCTAAATGTGTGTGAACGAATCGTATTAAAGGTATAGTTTACCCCAAAAAATAAATCTTTTCATCGCATTTACTCACCAAGTTATTTCAAACCTGTATGAATTTCTTTCTTCTATTGAACGCAAAAAAAAAAAGAAAAAAAAAAGATATTTTGAATAACGTTGGTAACATACAGTTGCTTCACATCTTGTAAATAAGTTGCTTCACACACACACACACACACACACACAGGTTTGTTTTTGTGAAAAGTGGGGACATCCCATAGGCGTAATGGTTTTTATACTGTACAGACCGTATATTCTATTGCCCTACACCAACCCTACCCCTAAACCTACCACTCACAGGAAACTTTGTGCTATTTCAGATTTTCAATACACTCCATTCTGTGTGATTTATATGCGTTTTGAAAAGTGGGGACATGGGGTAATGTCCTGAAAAGTCACCTTCTCCTTGTAATACCTATGTCATACCTTTGTCATTATACAAATTTATGTCCTCATTTGTCACAAAAACGCGCGCACACACACGCACACACACACAACAGTATAATATCTGACACTGGGGCATTACCCTTTGTACCATTTAGGTACTAATGTAGGCCTACACTGTACGTAGGTACAAATAGGTTATGTACCTTTAAGGGACTAAAATGCACCCTTTCGGTGTAAATAAGGTACAAAATCTACTGTCACAGTGACAGCTTTTGTACATTTTGTTTTTCTGAGTGTGGTAGCCATTGACTTCCATATTTTCCCCCTCTATGAAAGCCAATGGCTATCAGCAACCGTTTACCTACATTCTTCAAAATGTCTTCTTTTTTTGATCAACAGAGAAAGAAAATCATACAGGTTTGGAACAACATGAGGGTGAGTAAATGATGATAACATTTTAATTTTGGGGGGAAAAAGCCTATCTCTTTAATGACTCAAATGCAAGACTTACAGCAATATTCTGCTGCTGTGTGAATGTGGCCAGTAATGTGCAGGGTACTCTTTGATGATTTCAGCATCCAAGGTGCTTATATGAACCTGTTTGCAGTTTCGAGGTCTCTCAGGTGAGGTGGAAATATTCCCAGCGGTTTGATATGGATGTTGAATATGGCGGAACAGAACACACTGTACTTTATTTCCCAGTGGCCTCAAGAACACTGACGTCAGGCACTTACCCTATACCAAACGAAACTAAATTACCTGCCATACATCTCCAACCATGATGTAAGTGAATAGAACAAAGGAACTCAATGCACATGGATAAATGCAAAACAAAAGATTGCATAAAAAACATTTTTGCAGTTAATAATACAACAAAATGATATATAAGCACATAATTTGTGCAAGAAAGGATCACCCACCCATATAAACTGGAGGTGAGCATTGTGTTGCGTATATGCTGGATGTGATTACTGAAGGGGGCCGCAGGGGGAGGGGAGACGGCAGTGCTCTAGCGATGATGTCATCCAGCTGTCTGTTAGGTGGAGAGTCGTGTGCACGCATACAGGGTTTTTCACATGGCAACAGAGCAAAGAATGCAGCAAACGAGGTCCTGGAACTGATTAACACAGACATGAAGGACAAAAAAGAACGCATACTAGGAATTGTTTGCAAAAGGTGCATCGAAATCCTTTGCTGAGTGACAACGAGGGACTGAAAAGACAAGGGTGGGGGATGTAGTGAAAGAAAACAATGTGCCTGCAAGGAAAGCCTGATCATCACTGGTAACCCTGCTATGATGTCATTTCCAGCCAATCAGGAGCGGTGCGCTGGATTCTCTAGTCAGAATGATGCAGTTTCCAGTTCACATCTGACCTTACAGCAGTGAGGATGATGACGATGATGAAGCTAATCATGCATACAAGCACAAGCCATACAGGTGTTTTTTGTTTTGTTTTTTTGCTTTGCATAACTACTTTTTTTAAAATTATTATTGTTTGGACTAAATGCAACTCAAATTTTGATATTTTTTGTACTTTTTTGGATTTTTCCCCACCTTGTTACATTTGTGGTGTTCCCTGTCAAAAAATGACTGAATACCTATGTCATACCTTTGTCATTATACAAATTTATGTCCTCATTTGTCACAAAAACGCGCGCACACACACACACACACACACACACAACAGTATAATATCTGACACTGGGGCGTTACGCTTTGTACCATTTAGGTACTAATGTAGGCCTACACTGTACGTAGGTACAAATAGGTTATGTACCTTTAAGGGACTAAAATGCACCCTTTCGGTGTAAATAAGGTACAAAATCTACTGTCACAGTGACAGCTTTTGTACATTTTGTTTTTCTGAGTGTGGTAGCCATTGACTTCCATATTTTCCCCCTCTATGAAAGCCAATGGCTATCAGCAACCGTTTACCTACATTCTTCAAAATGTCTTCTTTTTTTGATCAACAGAGAAAGAAAATCATACAGGTTTGGAACAACATGAGGGTGAGTAAATGATGATAACATTTTAATTTTGGGGGGAAAAAGCCTATCTCTTTAATGACTCAAATGCAAGACTTACAGCAATATTCTGCTGCTGTGTGAATGTGGCCAGTAATGTGCAGGGTACTCTTTGATGATTTCAGCATCCAAGGTGCTTATATGAACCTGTTTGCAGTTTCGAGGTCTCTCAGGTGAGGTGGAAATATTCCCAGCGGTTTGATATGGATGTTGAATATGGCGGAACAGAACACACTGTACCTGCTTTATTTCCCAGTAGCAACAAGAACACTGAAGTCAGGCACTTACCCTACCAAACAAAACTAAATTACCTGCCATATATCTCCAACCGAGATGTAATGTCTTTCTTTAGTGAATAGAACAAAGGAACTCGATGCACATGGGTAAATGCAAAACAAAAGATTGCATAAAAACATTTTTGCAGTTAATAATACAATGAAATGATATATAAGCACATAATTTGTGCAAGAAAGGATCACCCACCCATATAAACTGGAGGTGAGCATTGTGTTGCGTATATGCTGGATGTGATTACTGAAGGGGGCCGCAGGGGGAGGGGAGACGGCAGTGCTCTAGCGATGATGTCATCCAGCTGTCTGTTAGGTGGAGAGTCGTGTGCACGCGCATACAGGGGTTTTCACATGGCAACAGAGCAAAGAATGCAGCAAACGAGGTCCTGGAACCGATTAACAGAGACATGAAGGACAAAAAAGAACACATACTGGGAATTGCTCGCAAAAGGTGCACCACAATCCTTTGCTGAGTGACAACGAGGGACTGAGAAGACAAGGGTGGGGGATGTAGTGAAGGAAAACAATCTGCCTGCAAGGAAAGCCTGATCATCACTGGTAACCCTGCTATGATGTCATTTCCAGCCAATCAGGAGCGGTGCACTGGATTCTCAAGTCAGAATGATGCAGTTTCCAGTTCATATCTGACCTGACAGGCAGTGATGATGACGATGATGAAGCTAATAATGCATACAAACAAACCATACCCATTTTTTTTTTTTTGCTTAGCATAAATATGTTCTCACATAAATATGTAAGAACGGGTTCTAAATAGTTTTTATCATGATGTTAGTTGCTAGGGTGAACAGGACTGTTGCTAAAATGTGCAAATTAAAATGTGCTATTATATTATAAATATATATCCCTCGTGTTGTGTTCTAGAGATGATTTTCTCTTCCAGAAAATGGGTATAAGAAATGTTGATATTTTTTTGGATAACTTTTTTGGATTTTTTCTCCATCTTGTTACTTATGTGGTGTTCCCTGTCAAAAATGGCCGGTCTATATATATATATAAAAAATGATTGATCATAGTTTTTGAGCTGACATTTACCAAAATTATCCACAAATAATGCAGTTTTCGCTCAAAAGTTGAGGTGCATAATGAGGCCTGTGATCACTCAGTTCCAAAAAAGAAAGTTCCGAAAACAAGTTGACAAAGAATTCAAGATTTGGTGATAAGCAAGCAATTTTTAACAAGCCTGTCATTTTTGACCATATTTGACCGCCCGGGAACAAATAAATGAAATGTACATGGGAATATAGGAATAGGGATGCTAAGTTTAGCAAACAGCACTTATTATATAAAACAAACAATACTGATAATTATTTCAAATTCTTTTCTGCTATATTAAGCCGTTTCATTTTTCAGTCTCATTACGTAATGTGCTTCATACAAAATACACAATAAAGCAAAGCTGCAGTACAATTTTCTGACATCAGTAACACATCAGTCTAATTGCTTGAGTGTGTGATACTTTGTGGCAGAATGACTGATGGGCACACTTTGCTTAAGAGGAATATTAAGGTGTTCTAGTTGAATTATATTAGAACATATTGTGATGAGCTCATTCTGGCACACCCCTCTTGAATAATACAGAGCAAAACAGTGAATTATTCATAGTCATGCTTTGTTTTGAGTCAAAACTGCACAAATGCTTGTCTATTTCCTAGTAGTGATGTTGTATTTTGGTCTCAAAACTGTCCACAGTGGCATATATCAAGGTCAACAATATTCTTAGGCATTCTTAGGACAAGTGTTGTTTAATAAATATCAAGTCAATTTATGTTGCAATAAAAGTACAATTTATTTTTGAGTCATTGGAACACTACTTTCCTTCTGCAGTTCTGACATTCAATCCACTTGTCCAAATGTTACGATCCATTAGGCATCATTTGTAGCTGTAAAGCATTTAGCATTTAAACGATTAAGTCAAAGCTCTACGTGATCTGATTCTGTATTCTAGGTGTGAAGTGCTCTGGATAGTGTGATGTGAGAGTAGGTCATATCTGCAGGCTCTAAACTCAGGACATGAGTCACATGACATCACTCTAATGGTGCGTGCTGCATGACTCATAGCTTTTAACTCTAGCTGTCAGTATCTCTCTGGCCTGGGCTTACGGTCAAAACCATCTACATGCTTAGACATGCTGTTTACTTACAATAAACAGAGAACAAAAGATGATGACATCACATGCAGTCATAAAAAAATAAAGACATTGGGTATGTTGAAAATGGAACATGGTGTAGCTATACTGTATAGCACCTACTATTTCTTAAAAATAGTATGTGAAGCAGCATGCAATAACATGATAAATGTTTCAAACAGTAGCATGCTACTATTGTTGCCACATGACTTCAGGAGGCACTGTATGTTTAATTCAGTAAATGGCATCCATTTTCATCTTGTAAATAAATATGATTTTTCTGAATTTTTAATCAGGCATGCTACCTTACTTTAGCATACATACTATTAAGTGTAGCACTTTACATTTACTGCACTATGAACATTATAATTCAAAACAGTGAATAATTCATAGTCATGCTTTGAGACAAAAAACGCATAACTGCTTGTTTTTCCCTTGGCAGTGATCTTTTGGTCTTAAAATGATCCACGATGGCATAATTTAAGGAATAGTTCACCTAAATACAAAAATATACTGAAATGTTACTCACCCTCAGGTCATCCAAGATGAAGATGAGTTTGTTTCTGTAACGCCAAGCCAGCAGAGGGAGCCCTCGCCCGAGTACTGACCGTGCTTCACTCCCTCTGATTCCTCTGCTTTCACTTCCTGTTTGACTCTCATATAAACTGAGACCAGTCCATGTGCTGATCGCGAAGTATTGCCAGTTGATCTGCCTTACCAAGCGTTATTCTTCCTCTGTTCCTGATTGATTTCCTGTGTATGATTCTGCCTGACTTCTTGACTCACGTTATTTGTACTCTGCCCCTTTTGTTCTGACGCCTGATTGGACTGATGTTTGTGTTTGGACTCATTGCCTGCCTTTCCACTATTGTCTCTGCTTCTGCCCCTGTGTATGACGAACGATCTGCTTGCTTCTCTGACTTTGACCCTCTGCCTGATTATCGACGTCTGTTTAAAGCCTTGACCTTTAATAAACTTCCACTCATGGATTCTAACCAAACTCCAGCGTCTGTTACAGTTTCCTGATCAGAACAAATTTGGAGAATTTAATATTACATCACTTGCTCACCAATGGATCCTCTGCAGTGAATGGGTGCCGTCAGAATGAGAGTCCAAACAGCTGATAAAAATATCTCAATAATCCACAAGTAACCCACATGACTCCAGTCCACCAATCAACATCTTGTGAAGTGAAAAACTGCATATTGATATGTTTGCACTATATGAACATGTGAATTTTCTTTATGCAGGTTATCTATGTTTCCCAAAATGTGCAGTATACACTGCACTAATACAATGCTTTCAACTTGACCTTCCATTCCCAGTATGACAAATGACCCAAAACTCATATCAGCTGCAATACCTGACATTTATTTTTTAGACTTCTTATTAAAGGGGTCATATGATGTGATTTCAAGTTTTCCTTTCTCTTTGGAGTGTTACAAGCTGATTGTGCATAGATAAGATCCCTGAAGTTGCAAAGACTAAAGTCTCAAACCCAAAGAGATATTCTTTATCAAAGTTAAGACTCTGCCACGCCCCCCTAAAACGGCTCGTTCTGACACGCCCCCTACCAAAGACACATTGACACAATTTTATTTAAAATGCTAATTAACAATTTTGTACTGGGTATGATAACTAGACCACTTGAAAAAAATGTGCAAAACATTAGGTCAAGTGACAATGTAAGATACTATAGTGTCTGAAATCTTAAAGGAACACTCCACTATTTTTGAAAATAGGCTCATTTTCCAACTCCCCTAGAGTTAAACAGTTGAGTTTTACCATTTCGAAGCCATTCAGCCGATCTCTGGGTCTGGCGGTAGCACTTTTAGCTGTAGCTTAGCATAGATCATTGAATCTGATTAGACCGTTAGCATCTCGCTCAAAAAAGACCAACTGGTAAACTCAACCACATAGTGACTCACGCTCTGTGAAAATCCAAAGGCATCTGCCATTGTTAGGTTTGCCACACAACCTACACCCCTCAGAATGTGATGAGTCACCCTCACAGGGAAAGCATGCTCGCATCTGTTCACGACTACTCTATTCTAGAAACGTACAGACTAAAGTTAAAGTCTGCAGAACATGGATGCACTGAGTATAGCTCTTAACAATGAGAACATGACCTTTCAATTAATGCAATTCCTCTGAGAAAATGCAAGGTTATATTTTCTGCAGGTTTTATGAAAGTAAATTTAACTCTTAAAGACCTTTTTTAGACCAAGGAAAGAAAACTTAATTAATAAATTAAAGGTAACACAATAAAACATAGCAGCACACAAGAAGTTATATTAGCAACGTTTGAAAATACAGCTTCCAACAGATCTCCAGTGCTTTTAAATTACTTTTACTAAAATAAACAGCTTAAGGTTTGAATAGAACTAGAATATGGAAATAACTTTTACTGTACCTTCTGATCACACAAATTGATGTCCGTCCTCAGTAATTGTGTCGTTTTCAAGTGCAAATGTATAAAAGATTTTTGAATCAAGATAAATTCACTTGAGAAGCAAAATGACAGGTTAAGAAGTCTTGTTTTCTGTGAAATTTATCAAAATGAAGTGAGCTTGTGATTAAAACAAGAACACATATTGACCAAATGGCTCAGAAAACTCAACTTAATTCAAAAGGAAAACAAGTTTTCATACCCTATCACTTAATTTTGTTCAGTTTCAGACTTAATTCCTAATTTTGCATCTCAAGTAAATGCATCAAAGTAAATGTACCAAAAATACTGAGCAAGAGCAATTTTTTGCAGTGCATGCAACATTTAATGCCATAACTTTATGAATTTAAGACTTTCTGCACCTATTTTAATTTGTGGAAGGGTGTCTATCAAATCACTTTTAAGCCAGTCTTGAAGCAGCACTTGACTAATTCAATAGCTGAATGAAGTTTCGGCATGCAAATTATCAAATGGTCATTCTAGCACCTATACTGTGAACAAAAGAACAGGAACTAAATGTTGTTTCCTCTGAAAGTTGACTTTCTATTACCTCTCCAGTACTCAGATTCAAAGTCTCGTTGAGTGGTATTTCACTCATGTGAAGGTCTACAAGAATCTTAAGTCATGAAACAGAGGGGCTGTAGGTGTGAATCTGTATCCCACAGTCTCACTACACCCACTGGGTCCCTCTGCTGCCATATGGCTGCAAAACCACTACTGCCCACCCGTCATCTCAGCACACGCTCTGCTCCATTCAATATGAACACGCTGAACGCTTCTTCAAATAAAACATTATGAACAGACAAAGTAAGTTTGCAGCAAGGCAGATCTTGTATACATATATATATATATATATATATATATATAAAATATT
>NW_015627248.1:1044035-1056932 GCF_001515625.1 Sinocyclocheilus rhinocerous
TATATAAAAATATTTTATTTCCCGTCATAGAAACGTGAACTTTAAAGGTACAGGAAGTCAGAAGAGAAACTGCAGATTCTGGTTTCTGCTCCAGGTTGTTGGGAAAAACAAAGCATTTCTATTAACAGACAAATAAGATTATAGAGCGTACATAAATATATTATGCAAAAGAAAAACAAGGTATTTTCTGACATTTTTCAGAAGGTATTTGTTTGAATACATGTTCAGTGGAGACCCAAGATATTCAACTCCATGTTGATGTTTGGTTTTGAACTAATGAAGTTCTTAACCCGTGCATGATGCAACAGACTGTTTTTACAAATTCATTCATTCGCAATTCTGAAATCTCAGTGCAGACTAGCTGATGTGGCAGCAGGATGTGCAAGTAGCCACAACTGTAGCATACAAGCAGATTTATGAAAAAATGTCTAAATGAGCTATAACAACTTATGTCTTTGAAAGTGGAAAGGTCAATGTTCAGGGCTCAAACTCAAGTATTCTGGGCAACAGTACACATACATAATGATCATTTCCTGCCCTCACTTTGACTTCCTGTTGCGCACTTGCACTATTTCTCTTCTCTCCTTCAGAAAGCTTTTGAAAGCGCCGGCCTCTTTGCTTTCTTCTATGACTGTTGGGGAACAAGTGACATCGTAAACACAGGTGTTACATGGTGTGATAGCGATTATGGTTCTTTAAGGGCTATTTGAAGTATCCTCACCTGTGTGATCGATATCATCGGTATCGCTGTCTATGTCTTCCTCGGCTTCATCAGGGTTGCCGCGGGTAAAGATGAGGTCACTGGGCCCACCAAGATCTGGGGCATCTGAAGAATAAAATAACCAGATGTTCCAGTGTGTACAAGGGCACATGCATACAGTACTTTTGGAGACAATGCTAATGAAGGATCTCCATCAAAGACCAGCTGATTGCAGAAAATGATATACATCTGTTCTAAAAGGCAATTATTGTAAAATATACACTAGGGCTGTCAAAAATTTTTTTTTAATTTCGAATATTCGTCGAATTTAAAATAAAAATCCACAATTTTAGGTGTGCGTTAAGGAGGCAGCCTTATCTGCTGCGTTGCTGATTACAAATATTGTGGGGAAAGAGAACATCAGTGCGGAGAAGATCTTGTTTACGTCAAAACTGAAACCAAGCCGTTCACACAGAACGCATATTTTGCGCATTTTCTAGAGGGACATCTATCACCATTGCACTCGCGTCTCGCACAAGAGAACCGCATGTTTAGAAAGCCATGTAAAAATTAATGCAAGTTCAACTTTGAAAAAACATATCTCGAGACGTAATGGCGGTTCCCCCCCCCCATCCCACTGCAATTCGTGTTTTTAAATGAAAAATGTACTCTGTGTGATTGGCTTTCGGCCCTTTGAATTAAACTATGAATACATGATGCTGTTTAGTTTGTAGTTGTTTAATTATAATTGGTTTATAAACATTATGCACTTTTTTTCACAGATAGTCATGTTATCTTATGCTCGATGCGCCCTCTTGTGGCCTCAGGAGAAAAGCCAAAAGCTTTTCTTTACCCTAACTGAAATTATGCATTTTAAATTCGAATATAATTTGAATTCGAATATAATTCGAATTTGGATAATATTTAAGCACAAAATTCGAATTTAGTTTTTCAGCCATTTTGACAGCCCTAATATACACTATTGTTCAAAAGTTTTGGGGCCAGTAAGTTTTTTTTTTCTGCAAGGATGCATTTAATTGATCAAAAGTTACATTAAATACATTTATAGTATGTTACACAACTTCAAATAAATACTGTTCTTTTGAACTTTCTATTCATCAAAGAATCCTGAATAAAATGTATTACAAAAATATTAAGAGCACAATCTTTTTCAACATTGATAATAATATGCAATGTTTCTTGAGCAGCATATTCAGCATATTAGAAAGATTTCTGAAGGATCATGTGACACTGAAGACTGGGGTAATGATGCTGAAAATTCAACTTTGCATCAGAGGAATAAATTACATTTTAAAATATATTCAAAAAGAAAAGTTATTTTAAACTGTAATATTTCACAATATTGCCGTTTTTATGAATGCAGCCTTGGTAAGCAGAAGAAACAAAAAAAATCTTACCAACCCTAAACTATTGAGCAGTAGTGTTACCATACATCTTACCTCACTCGCTTTTCGAAACAAATTTATAAGATGTTTGAAAGTCGTTTTTGTTTTCATTTAAAGATCAGATTTTACGTTATACATGAAGAATTCAAAGTTGATTAATGACTTTGAAATATCTTTTTTTTTTTTTTTAATGAACAGAGACGTGACCGTTCTGAATGAATGTACCAGTAGGAACTGCAGTTTCCATGGGAACTGCTCCCATGTCCTTCCGAAGGCGTTCCAACTGCTCCTGTTGTTTCTGACTCTGAGCTTCAGCCTGAGTATGAGATACACGCATTAATAACAGTCAGGCTTGACCTTTTCTCATGGAACATGACATTTTTATTTGCCTTTCAAATGAAAAATAATAAAAGCGCCAACAAAAAATATATAGTTTAATAAGTGATAAGGGATATTTGTGGAATGGCCAGTTGATTTATGACTAGTACATCAGCCCACATCAATGATTACTCACCAACTCTCTGTGCAGACGTTCATATTCAGGACGATACTCTCTGCAAGACAGTAATACTCATCAAATGTTTGCAGAAAAGCATTAATTTATCTTTAAACATATATGCATATTGCCCTTAACAACACATACATCACTATCATTCAAATTAAAACGAAACTGCTCCTATTAGCATTATAATAAACGAAGCTAGAAGTGCTATTAAAATGTGTCTTTTGACATTACATCAAATTCAGCTAGTTTAGAAAAAACATATACAGTTGTAAAATTTATTCAATATTCTAAAACAGTCCATTCAAAATCAATTTTACACCAATTAAAAAAAACAAGATTTTATTTTCATTTTTTATTCTTTCTGAAGTGCAGCTTCTTGGTCCATGCTGAGTGTTTTCAGTGTAGACAGCAGTGCTATTTTAGTATTATTTATATACTATTATAGTGTTTACTAACATTTTGAATTAGCTTTTATTTTTATATTTTTCAATTTAGTCATTTTGTTATGCGTTTTGTCAGTTTTATAATTTTTTTTTAATATATTTCCGTTTAGTAACTGTAGTGCCTCAAATGAATTAAACATTTTAGTTAGTTGCCAAGACAACATTTCAAATTTCAAAGTTTTTCATGTAATATTTATATTTTATTTGAGCTTCATTTCAATTAATGAAAACGATTTAAATAGATTTAAGCGATTTTTAGTAGTAGTCAACAATAACAACACTGGTAGACAGCCTAAAGCTATTGAGGTGCTATAGTCTGAGTTTGAATTTCTTTATTACACAGTGTACGTACGTTTCATACTCTTTAGCAGCATCTGCAACCTGTACAAACAGTTCATCAAGCCCAGAACCCGTGACTGCAGACACTCCGACAACCTACAGGACACAAAGAGAGTCTGTAACGCTACTGCAAAGGCACTTGACTGAGAGAAAAAACAACCTGTCACACAAGACTGATAAAAACTGAGCCCAACAATACATTTCAGACAATGCTGAACAAACATGTAACTCTAAGTATTATATGTTTTCTAAGCAATTAGATTTACATATCTAGAATATCATGAAGACTTAAAGCTGGGCTCTTCGGCTTGGGCCATTAAGCAACTATCTAGCAACCATCTAGAACATAATGCAGTCAGAGCTGGGAAGTAACTGATTACATGTAATCTGGATTATGTAATCAGATTCCAAAAATTAAGTACTTGTAATTAGAGTAAATTACATTTTAAAATACTCGTAATCAGACTACAGTAACGTTTTTATTGATTACATGATTACATATTATTCACACAATAGCAATAAATTATTCATAATTTATTGATTCTCCCTAATTCCTTTTTTCATCTTTGAAATGTTCCTTTCTAAAATAGCCTATCGCTAATATACATTCAGAAAGTCCAGTTTTGTGGAAGACACAGCATTTGACCACTGGATTTATAAAAATAATTTTAGTTTTAAGAAGTGTTTTCAACATTGCATCAGCTACTAATGCACACTAACACATTTATTTTTTATTATTTGAACTATCACTCAGTTGGTTATTTAATTACTATGTCTTTGGAAGGCTTTTGTCTTGCACTAATTCACATTATTTCTTATTTACTCGTAATGCAGACATTCCCAAACTTTTTGTCATTTGCACCTCTTTCACCTTATATATTTACTTGAAGCAGCCCTGAGATTTTAAAATAAGTATTTTAATAATTAAGTATCATATTTGCATGTTCACGTTTCTCTGACGTTGGTTAATGGTCACATGCCATGCAGGTAAACAAATAAAATATATAATCTTTTTTAGTAAGTGTTTTATTTTGATTGTTATTTTAAAATGATTTATTGTAATTTTACATTTTTATGATTGAATTAATTGTTAAACTTTTCATTAAATTCAAGAATCCCCTGCAGTTCCTTTACGAACCCCAGTTTGGGAAACCTTGATGTAATATAATGTTTAATGCACTTCATGTTGATAATTACAATTAATGGAATATATTTTCTTACTCTTTGTATTTTTACATCATTATGGTACAAGATTATCCTATTTAAATCAATGTGATAAACGAGTTTGGTCAAAAGTAATCTAAAAGTAATCAAAAAGCAGTCTGATTACAGTACCTAAAATGTGTAATGTAATAGATTACGTTAGTGCTGGGCGGTATGACCAAAAATTTATATCACGGTATTTTTCAAAATTATACCGGTTACTGAATGCAGTTTAACTGCACCAGAGCTTTAGACTCACCCTCAGGTTGGTGTAGAACTCATCAAGAACGAGACTCATAGAGCGGGTCAGGTTACTAACGTAGGACGTCTCCTGATTCAAAGCGTCCTGAAACACCTCAAAGTCCTGCATCCACTCCACCGCAAAACTGTGATCAATGATGTCGGTCTGATAAAGATACAGAAAAACACATGTTGTGTAGAACAGTTTAACATGATGAAACAAATGGCTTACACTGATTTGTTCCATTTAAAACTAAAAACATGCTCATAGGAGATGAGATTGCATTCTCCACCAAAGGCCTTATTAAAGGATAATATCTGCTGTTTAACCTTTTGAACAGAAACTGTATTCATATAAATTCAATAATAATATAAATAGTATAATAAATATATTTAATATGTGAATAATAAATACCAATAAACATAATTTGCCTATTAAATATCTTTTTTAATATTTATTTATAATTATTTATTTATATTGTTTTGAAATTAATATGAATAAAATAACTGCATACATCTAATTTGCTTGTACAGTATGTATCATCAAATGTATATATCAGTTATCAGTTGACCATTAAAAATTAGCATGACAGTTTTGACAGTATTATTTTTACCTTGTTCATGACGACTATGAAAGGTAGCTTGGTCTTGTAGAGAATGCTGTAGAAAAAAACCCCAAGATATTTTGGTAAGATCTACTGAAATCATGACATAACTTTCATTCTGCTGTTAACACTGAATTATACAGTGTGAATGTAACACTAAGAAGTGCAGAAGTACACTGTGCTCTCAACTTGAAAACAACATGAAAATGTTTTGTGCAGTTTTTATTTCCAAAATATTGCTTAAACAAGAAATAAAAAACAAGTCTCAGACACTGACCTGCAGGCGTAGAGCATGTTGGACATAAAGGTGACCGGATTTACACTTCGAGATGTGTCCATCACATAAATAACCACACAGGGAAAAGAAGAGGCCTAGAAAGGAAACTTTATAATGTTTTATACTCCAAATGAAGCAATGCAAATCCGCAGTATAAATAATCACGGCTAAGAGTAACAGTCACATACCAGTGCTTCAGTTATGATGGTTCCAGATGCAGACCATGTGAACACCTCTATTTGCCCAGGAGTGTCAATCAAAACATATCTGCAAACAATAATATTTCATGCATGAGACTGTAGCAATGAGCAAAATATATGGATATCACCAAATCTACTGAACACAAACTTACTGGTGGTTACTTTGCTTTTTCTCAATAAACTTCATGACCTAACAGAGGAGAGACAGAAAGCGTAAGTTAAAACAGAAGTATGTGGACGTAAAAGTGTAAAACAGTGACATCTATTGGATTTTTCAAGTGCAATACCTGATCAAATCGTGTTGAAAACAGATTGAGAGATGTGACGATTCCTCCATTTGGACCTAAGCCATATCTGTATGAGAGTCAAAGACAATCTGCTCAGATGAAATTAAATTAAACCAGTTTTCAGTCATTTGTGATTCAATGGATAAGGCTTTTTAAAAATGATTTCATAGAGAATTAACTCACTAAAAGTAATGTCTATCTAAAATAATATGAAAGCTAAGCATAACTGCATTACTTAAAAAATAATAAAAATAATAATAATAGAAACTCACTATGGAAATTTCCATGCATTTTTAAGATTTTAATATATGTAACTTGTCCAGGCCTGGAAATCATAATCTTACAATTCCCTGATATTTCAAGTTTTCCATGACAGTGGGCTTTGAAGAAGCTTAATTCTGTTGTAAAGTGAAGGTTCATGTTTAGTCAAACTATCCAAATAACATTTCATGCCTAGTGGCTATATGCATGATAATTATGATTCGCAGCACAAGACACATAATTTCACACTGAAAGGATACTGTTTCATGACTTCCTTGTAATTGACAGTGTCTCTGATATCTGTAAGGAAAAACACAATAAGACGTGATCTTTGACATTAATGTAATCAACAAGATGCTCACCAATCATGAACATGTATCCACAATAAAAACCAAAGATGTCTTTTTGTCCAGCGTTTTAATCAGTAAAATAACCCCGAGCGAAACTCACACGGTGCTGGTTCCAGTGCCCAATCTGTTCTATCAAAAGCAGATTGTGCTGGCATAAAGGCAGTGCAGTCAAACTACTCTGGACTTTAAAAATGTTCTCAAAACTTCAAGACTCATAAACATTATTTTCCAAATCTGTCCATAATTATTCTCTAACTCAGCAGTGGCAGATCCAGAGGGGTGTCCAGGGTCTGATTGGCCACCCTGGGTGCCACCTCAAAATTGAATATGCTTTATTAAATATAATATAATGCTAATAATAATAATGCTTTATTATATATAATTTAGATTTCATTTTCTACCTACCGAGTGAAAAACATTGCAGAGCAAAGAGGACACAGACAACACGCTGAGAGACAAGACAGAACAGGTTATTTTTGATAATAGGAAACAAAGTCTCAGCATTCAAATTCTGTTAGTTTTATTATGAATTTGGGAGCTCTTTAGTGGCGTGACAGTTCATGAGCGCTTCAATTAGCATGAAATAAACATGAATGAACATCTGAGGGTGTGTTGAAAGATACACTACTGAACGTATAGTGTCTCATGTGAATGAGTGTTTCAACCGCGGAAAGACAGCAGCTTGAAAACACTGTCACATAAAAAAAAATAACATGTACTTAATCGCAAGCGTGTTAATTATTCCAGAATAATTCTCACTCCAGGCTGAACTCATAAATTGGCAGCCCTGTTTGAAGTAAGCTGAAGTTTTAGGATTCCTGAACAACATTTACAAAATTCACTGCATAAGTTAATGTTAGATCTTTGGCTCCAACCGCTGGTTAATCAGATGACAGAAATAGGAGAAATAAGTTCCAAAATACTAACATTTGAAGTTACGGTAGGAATGTATAGCTAATGTGGGGTAATGTGAAGTAATCAGCAATTGTAGGATTTATTCATGCTTTTTTTATGCCAGGTTGGAGTTATACACTGATTTTCTGTCATGGTCTATGGACCCCCTGAATTAGCCTTGGCCACCCCCTGCATAAAAGCTCCGCCACTGCAACTCAGTTGGGTTTTAAAATCACTTTTATCTTAGATTTAGAATTTTATATTTTTATTTTATTCTAACAAACACAAAAAACATGCGTAAACTGGCAAGAGCAACTTGTAAAATCACTAAAATTATGAATTAAATTAGTTTGGATTTGTAAATTTGTTTTTAAAATGCCCCTATTATGGATTTTTTTAAATTTACTTTTCATGCAGCGTGTAACACAGCTCTTTTACTGGAAAAATAGTAACAGTGACATAACGTACCAATGTTGGCTGGAAAAGGGACCTCATGAACTGCAGGATCTAGATTGATAACATATGGAGGACTTTTCTTGGAGTGCAGGTAAACTGTGAGCCTCTGGTGGAACAAGAAATTATATATATTATATAAATTATATTATGTTAACAATTATAGCCCATCATAAATTAATTCAAGTTAATGTGTTTGGGATTTCTTTATGATCAGTCATAATTTGATTTTCTTATCAGAATTACTTAGAATCTTATTATAATAAAGTGAATGTTATTGAATTTGAAAATTGTGATATCATTTTACTGCTGTGTTACAGTCAATCAGTCTTACCTGCACAAAAGTTGTTTTTCCTGACCCTGCCATGCCTAAAACTATGAGACACACCGGTTTCGGTTCTGTGTTCTGTTCGTTAGATGAACTCTGCCTCGGTGTATCTCCATCTTCTTTACATTGATCACTTTCATATGAAGCGCCATCGCTTACGTCTGCTGCTGCAGTCGCCATGCCTGCTACTACTGGACACTTACCGTAAAGAAATGTGTACTGGCGTAAAATGACGAAAAACAAAACAAAACAAAACAAACAAACTGTAGTTATTACACACGACCCCTAGATGGAAACAGATTCAATAGGATTTGTTTGATTTTATAAAACGTGACTGACTGAGTAGGATGAGACATTAAAATAAATGTCTCTTTATTTATTTATAAATAAATAAATGTGAAAGTGTCTGGATCATATTGCATTAAAAAAAGTGAAATTATTAGTGTTTGAATTACTTAATAATAACAATAGTAGTAATACTACTAGCATTCTCAATTACTGTTATTCAGACCATTAATTTTTTTGTTATTATTATTTTCATAACAATTTCATGTGGATAAATACAACTGGAAGTAGATTAGAAGTATTTGTTGTACTGAATTTAGTATTTGAATTTTAAAAAAGGGTCTTGTCAGGATGATTTCCTTTACTTATTATAGTTTTTTTCCCCACATTACAGTAATGGGAGAGTGCTTAATTCATGTCTAAAGGTCTAAAGTCATGAAAATATCTAAATTTAAAGCCTTTTTATTTTGATTTGGGGGTGGAATATGATTCAACTGAGATTCACCTACCAAACATTATTTCCATAAATAAACGTGACATATGTGTTGTGTTTTCCCTGATACTGCTTTTGTCATTATCTGAGAGACCTGAATCAAATCAAAAGCATTTGCTGGCACAGTTTGTGTACGCTAAAAATATCCTATATCTTGTCTATATCAACACAAACATGAACCCTTGGTGTTTTTCCATTTGGCTCTGCTTTTCCTCATGTCAGGGCTGCATTAACACAGACTGAGTCTTCTGCGGGCAAACAGCTAGTGTGCACAGGGCCTTCAGTTGGTTTACACTAGACATTCCTCTGTAAGAACAGAACTGTAGAGAGCCATGTTAACATGGTCTGTGTGTATCATTTAACAGGTTTATTCAACTGTGTCTGTCGACGACAGTTTCTTTACATGAAGGTGTCAGGGCTGGTGGCTCTGGATAAGCTACAAGACGCTGTGTAAGCTTGCCTCATATTCTTGGAGTAGGAGTAGACGGACTACATATGACATCAAACATGGTGTGTGCTTGCAAACATTTTATATGCTACACTTTTGGAATAACTAATAGCCAACCACTCAGAATACTGTCAGTAAAACCGAGAGAAAAATATTCCAGTGTTTAGCACTGTTGACACTTTCTTCAACAACCATGACAAACTTTGTTCACATTTCAGCTGCTCCCTTAGTAGTCTTTTCATGGTGATTCTGATGACAGATTTATTATTGTTTACTGATCTCACCTTTAAAGAGTGTTGGCAAGAGTTGTCCATACACTCTCAGAAAAAAAGGTACAAAAGCTGTCACTGGGGCGGTACCTTTTGCAAAAGGTACTAATAGGGACTGGGAGGTATTAATATGTACACTTTAAGTACAAGTATGTATCATTATGGTACTAAAATACACCCCTTAGTGGTAAAGAAGGTACAAAGGTGTATCTTTTGAAAGGGTCTGTCCCAATGACAGCTTTTGTACCTTTTTTTCTGAAAGTGTAACTGTTGTTACTTGGTGGATTCTGTCTCATGTTGAGGACTTTGATGTCTCTTTTGGCCAACATTCAGCATTCGGGTGAAATGTCAAGAACATGACTTGCCATTATCTACTGGATTGTTTTATTCCATAAATAACCATGTTTTTTTGCACACTATCCGTAGATATCATTTTTCAAAATAAAATGCATTGTTCATATAGAGGACGTTTCTGATAAAGGACATTGTTCATACAAGATAGTGTTACCTTGAACTTTTGTCTGGGTTTCCAATAAAAATATATAAATATCCACGGCTAAATTTGCAGCTCTTCATTCATTCATTCATTCTTTTTTTTTTTTACGGTATTTCACAATTTTGTTTATTTTATCTTTATTTTTTATAGTTCATATAATATTTAGTTTGACTTCCTGAGGTTGATAATCAACATTTTGTGAAGGTAAAGCACCTCTCACTGACCATTTACTGAAAAACAATCTTTCATATATATATATATTAATTAAATATGTAAATATACACTGTAAAAATTATTTTTCAAAGTTGTAAATAAGTAAGGAAAATACTCAAAATGTCATGTTTAATACAATGTGTTACTTGGCTTTTTTTGTAATTGTTTGTGAAATTTACTAACAATTTCTGAGAAAAATAATTAAATTACATTTTTTTTCAATGTTTAAATAATTTTTTAAAAATAGTTTTAGGCCAGTTTTGCTCTATATCTTGAATGATTTTTTATTTTTCTTAGCCCACTGGCGAATTGTTTTCTTCTTGTTTTAAGCATAAAAATCACAAAATTTTGTTTTGTTGATCGCAAATTTGGTTTGTTTTCTCATGGAGCACACAAACCTGATCCACGTTGCATCCAATATTTTGGAATATCCTCTCTAATCACACCGAAAATAGGAAATAGATTAAATTAAGGATTTCTTTTGGACTTAATGCATCTGTGGCTTTGTTTAAAAGATCATTTGCATTCTAAACGTGCTTTGCAGATGTGCACGATTACAGCGAGACAGATACTGATGGCTCCTTTCAGAGACCCCCACTGGTCGTAACACTCTGTGTAATGGAAAATGAAATGTGCATGTGATTTAAATTCATTATGAGCAACCCAGAGTGGGGAAGAAGATCCCTCTCAAGTGAATCTGATACTGAATGTTGTATTCCTTTGCTGCTTATCATTTATTTCATTTGCTGCATATAGATCTAATGTGACCGCTAAAGCATGGAGGAAACTGATAGTTGTTTAATTCATTGGCAATACAAGTGTGAGAAACAGTAATTGTGAAAATTTTTATCTGCAGCACCAACAAAATGTGGTTCAGAAACCTGATGCTTGCCTTAGTGATAAATCTTGTGTTGGATGCCAATATTGGTTTGTGGGCGGCATGGCACTCATGCAGGGTTGACTTTGTGGTTACAGGTCGTGAACTTAAACCTCATTTAGGTGATGTCAGTTTCCATTTGATCTCAGACTTATGGCCTCTACAGGACTCTTCTCAGAGCTCAAAGGTCTTGTCAGTTTAATCAGATTTTGGAGGCAGTGAAAACAAACACGTTGTCTAGTGAAGAATCTAAGGAAAAATGAAAAGCTTCTGCCGGTGACCTTTAATCCACGATGACAGAAAGACCTACAAAAGACCCTCAAAGATAACAGTGGTATATCAACACGAGTCCTGCACTAAATGTAAAAAAATCTCACAGACTCAGGCATATTGTTATGTGATTTTCATAATCTGTACTGTATATATATTTTTGGGTTTTCCACATTGTAAAATATGATTTTTCTGAAGTTGTAAATAAAAGAAAGATTATGTTTCACAAGAAAATACTATTTCAGTCTTTCTTCTTCAAAATGTAAAGTTTATTTGTTATTATTTGTGAAATTTACTAGCAATTTCTGAGTGACAATTGTTTCAAAGTAAATCCTACACCAATTATTTTCAGTGCAGTGAAAATATCCAATTAATATCCTTAAAGGGGTCATATGATGCTACATGCACTTTTACAAGTTGTTTGAACTGAGATGTGTGTAGGCAGTGTAGTTGTAGACAAGAATGACTCCTAAGTGAATGAGGTGTTCTGTTGTTGGATGTAAAATGAACATAGCAGTCGTCATTTACTCCCGACATCTGAGCCGCTGAAGACCCAGTGGATTACATTGTTTCTGAAGGGAATGCTCCCCCGATCTACATAAATGCGTCTATGTTCGCGCGAATCATTCATGATCCATCCTCATCTACAGAAGAAGTGAGTATAATGTTTTGTAATGAATCTTTGCAAATCGCCTTTCCTAATAATGTGCTAATTAGCAAGTTTCACGATGAATGCGGCTAAAGTAAAGTCAGACATATTTAGGTTTTCCAAGAATCTTTGCATCAGGATGTGAAAGTGCAGCAGTGAACAATCTATTCTTAAATAAACAAGTATTTGGTTCCCTTTTAGCCTTTTTTTATCTGGTATATTGGCTCTGTAGACTCCGTTCTGTAAAACATGTAATCATGTAAATTCTTCTTTGCACATAATGTTCTCATCATATGTAACATTTGTTTGAACACTGAAGTATATGTAGCTCATCTAAACATTCCTTTTTGATGAAGTATCCACTGAAGTGAACTGTACACTAAATGAGTCAGTAGATGGGGTGGGA
>NW_015627248.1:1059897-1090152 GCF_001515625.1 Sinocyclocheilus rhinocerous
AAAAACGGCTTGATCTGAAAAGAGCTGTTTTTGACAGGGTAAAAAAGGTGTTTTTTACACTACCATTGAGAAATTTTAACCAAACTATGTTACAGACTTTTCATTAAGACCCTAAAGAATCATATCAACTTGTGGAAAATGGGCATCCTATGACCCCTTTAAATTTGCATTTACTTTGTGCAAGCTTATAAGACTTGTTTTCAGAGAATATTTTACACTTTCCACAAATACAGTACAGTAGTGTTATTTTAGCATCGATTTTAATCGATTTTTATTTATATATTTTCAGTCTTCATTGTAATTTTAAGTAAAGGTTTAGTAATTTAGTTTTTGTCATTTTAACTAGTTTTTTTTGTGTATGTGTGTGTATGTGTGTGTGTGTGTGTGTATTATCTGAAAATTAAAATGTATCTGATAACTTCATTGGATTAACTATAGCTAAACTTCTCGCACTTCAACTCTAGAAAAAAGTGCAGCACTTGTTCTACAAAATTTAACTTTATTTCCTTAAAAACTCCAAAGCCTTCATCAGACATCAAGTGTTTCTCAGGCAAACAGAGTATAACAGTTTATATAAATTAAACTGAAGATAAATTCCAATTATAAATTCCAAAATATTAGCTATTGCTTGACAATGGTGGTCTGTGACATAGTGTCTTGGTCACTATGAAATGTCACAGCTATAGGTTTGTATGTGTGTTTACAACATCTCATTGTACAATGAAAGATACAAACCGTAGCCAGGCTGCATGTGCCAGATCTCTTTCTGGCTGACTCAGTGCTTTTGTTTTGCAGTAAGCATTTTCATCGGAAACGGCTACAAGAAAAAGTCTGTAATGTTGACACATTTATTGCCGTCTGCTCTAGTATCTAGTATCAGTTTCAGCATGTAGCATGATTTTACAATTCCTGTACAGGATAGGAAGCCATAATTCCTTCTCTTCACACACTTAACCTTTGATCAAGCAGGATATTTACAAGTGCTTTTCAATGTAACTATTGCCCTCACGTGATGATTGGATAGGAAAAGGCATGTTATAGAGAAGCTACATGCTTTTTAACATGGCCTCTCTCTCTTCCTCTATTACTGCACCTTCACAACTCCTTCACATATTGCACAATGACAGACAGGAAGCACTCAAGCTATCCAAACAGATGGTGAGTAATGATGCAAAATTCATACGTGAGGACCTTTTGTTAATACCAGGGAATTTCCTCACAGCTGCTTGAGAGGGACTTTCTCCACAGTTTAGCAAAAGAAAAACACAACACTCACCTCACTTTGCTCTGCAGTTTTTTTTCTTTCAAACAGAGGGTTTTAATGTTAAATAGAAATGTATTGACTGAGATTTCCCTTGTTTTTTTTTTTGTCTCAGGGGTTTCTCGGATCTCATTTTCTGAGCTTGTGAGGGCCGGAAAATTTGACTATATCCTAACCTGCGCTTGAATGTATTTCCAAAGGTTTTCTCACTTTTACACCAGACCCTGTTCCATAAAATGTAATTATTTTAGCCCGAACACATCTGAGATCAATGAAACTCCCTTAAAGGTGGTTCAGATTCAATCGTGTTTTTTATTTCACCATCAGATATGGTGGTAGGACTTTTGTTTAGTTATTTAAGACTTTCTAATGGCGCTTAAAGGCATAGATTATCTAAAATACGAAAATTCAACCGTTCAGTGAAAATCTGTTTAAACTCAGTCCATTTAATTTAAATCAGAATAAAAAAATTAAAACCTTTAATTTTATTTTGTTCCTCACAAAGGTATCGTATGGCCTCAGAAGACTTAAATTATACAGAATAAATTCATTTTAACTACTTTTATGGTGTTTTTAATGCTTTTTTGAAGCTTGATCTTAAGGACATTATGAACTAATGACTGTAATTTTTTTGTAATCATTTGTAATTTTATATTTATAAATAATTTACTCTACCTGATGAGTTTCCAAACCTGTAAAATACACACACACGCACACGCACACGCACACACACACACACACACACACACACTGTATAAATAATGTAAATATATTATATATTTTAATATATAAATATATATTTTTGATAATGAAAAAATAAAAATACATCAATCATAACAGATTCATAATATTCTAAAGGTTTTACATTTTTTACATATATTTTATAGCTCATATTTGAATATTTTTTAATATAAAAAAATCATGGGGAATTTCACCTTCATACTTTCACCTTGGTTTAGGAAGGTGAAGGAAAGTTCCCCAGGTTTTATTATATTGAGCTATAAAATAAAATATGTAAAACCTTTAGACTATTATGAATCTTGAAATCAAGATGTTTGCTTTTTTCATTATTATTTTTAGAAGTACCATTTTTAAAGGATTAAAGTTTTTTTTTCTTCCCTTGATTAAAAAGGAAAAAAGAAGAATATACACAGAATTTTCTGTGAACTGAGAACCAGTGATTCAGATTCACATATCAAGTCAACAAGTTGTAGGAAGTGATATGTGTGTATATGGAAGTGAGAGAGGGATGGCTGCCAGGAGGAATCTGAGAACAATAGTTGCTGAAATATAAGACATCCTACTCGGCAAAAAAAAAAAAAAAGCAGCAATGCCACACCTCTGCTGGGAAAGATGCTCAGGTCAGCAGTGCTCACACACATTCACCAGTCAAACCAGTCAGGATCCAACGCGTCCTTGGATAAAAATACGTAAGTCACAGAGGTTGTGGAACACGTCAACGGATGTCCTCATGCAAACCAGAGATCTTGGGAGTTCCTTCCACTTTGTGCAACAGGATTTGATAACAAAATACAAGGCAATTAACTTCCATCTGGTGTTTTGTTGTAATTTATTTCATAGCACTTCCTGTTATTCTGGAATGACCCCAAATTAATATAACTCTATTCATTTACAATTTAATGATTCCCACTCATTGCAAAATGTTTTTTATTCCAAGTCATTATGGGCATAATTTCATATATTTCCCTGCCTTATTCAATAAACATCACCTATGTTTGATACAGTCCTTCTTTTTAATGAAATTTTAAAGTGGCTCTGTCATATTATTGAAGGAAAAGTTCAACCAAAAAAAGTTATGTTATCATTTACGCACCATCATATGACTTTCAATCTTCAGAAAAGGGGATGTTAGCCAGAATATCCATGCTGCTCTTTTCCAGAGTAAGTTTCAAAGTTCCATAAATGACTTTAAAAAGCATCATAAAATGACCATAAAACTCACTCTTATGACCAATGCATTATATTGCCATAAGTCTTCTACAGCCAAGCAAAAAGCAAAATGTAAGTTTTAATGTCTTAACAAGCTGTGATGCACAAATCTGCAAATGAAATTTGATAGCTATGGCAAAGGAGATTTTCAGAGAATAAAAACATAATTTTTTGGTTTCAGGCCCAAACAGCAAAAAAAAAAATATGAAAAAAAATATGATGTTGTCAACAGTGTGGGGCGGGTAGTGAAGTATACTGTGTATATATATATATATATATATATATATATTTAATTCAAAATATATTTCTTTTAAACCTTGAAATGCAATTTCATTTAACTTTACTTAAAGGGGTAATTAAAAAAATTTTTTTTTTTTTTTAAATAATAATAATTTGGAAAAATTTGCTTTTTAAATATATTTTGGACAATATAAAAATATTTAGTTTGGCAATTTATAAAAAAAATGGCCTCAAAATTATTGATTAAATATAAGTCACTAAAACTTATTGAAACTATATTAATGTAAATATATAATATATCTGAAAATCTGTTTTTTTGCCAAATTTTTGTCTGTCATTTTTGAAGCTTCTGTAGTGTCTTTCTATATTACTTTCATTTAATATTATTCCTAACATCTCTATTTGTTTTTAATGGCAGAAAGAATGGTTTTAAACTTCACAAGGGTAAGTAAATTATGACAGAATTACATTTTCAGCTGAACTGTTCCTTCAACCCTGATCTTTCACTTTTTAGTCAATAATTCAAAAACTTACACCAAGGGGATGAAGGATGGATAGCTTAGTGGTTAAAAAATGTGAGTTGGTGACCCAGAGGTTGTAGGTTCAAACTCCAAAAGCGGTAATTCATTAGCTGCCACTGTTATGCCCTTGAGCAAGGTATTTAATTCAGAGGGATACAGTAGAAGAAAATGTACTGTATGTACTGAAAACGTATAAGTAAGCACAATAGCAGTAATCAAACTATGTGTGGCAACACCCTTACACAGTTTTTTTTCCCTGTCCAATCGCACTATTGTCGAAGCTTCTTAACTGCACATCATCGATTTCCTCTAGACTTCCTTTCTGAAGTGATGATGTCAGCAGACCTCCCTGGTTGCCTCATTGTTTATGTGTGGTGGAAATCCTATGCTGCCCATTGATGAAGGTCAAACAAAGGACAGGCTCTGTTTGTTTTCCTTCCAGCCAGCCTCTCCACATCATCTCAAGAAGCATGGAAGGCTCTCAAAAAAACATGGTGGTGCCCGCTGGGATATTTGAGAGTGATGCCTTGTCTCCCGTCAGCCATATGTGGAAAAGCTGATGTTGCAATTCAAGCGTTTGATAGATGGCTGTTGTAGTTTTCAACAAATCCATCCCCATGCATGCAAAACTAGCAGTGCATATGATCAATGCAGTGGACGAACCAGAATTTTGAAGAAAATGGTGTTGATTATAATTTGCACTTAGTGTGTGGATGTGTGTGCATGCACATTGCACAACACATTGTGGTCTGTGCATAGTGTCAGATTCATTGCTATTGTCAGAATCATGATGAATAGAAGGTTTAGCACATTGCCCACTGCAGCCTTAATCAAAAGCAGCTTTGCCCAAAAGTGGCTACATATGAAATCAGAAGGAACTTTATGAGTGTCTTTGTTTAAAAGAATAGAAAATGT
Organism: Sinocyclocheilus rhinocerous; assembly: GCF_001515625.1. Classification (NCBI taxonomy): domain Eukaryota; kingdom Metazoa; phylum Chordata; class Actinopteri; order Cypriniformes; family Cyprinidae; genus Sinocyclocheilus; species Sinocyclocheilus rhinocerous. The sequence continues at coordinate 1,064,785 of NW_015627248.1, forward strand.
AATAGCAATAAAAATTTAAATTTGTTATTAACAAATTGATGGACTGGAGTGGTGTGGATTATTGTGATGTTTTTATCAGCTGTTTGGACTCTCATTCTGACAGCACCCATTCACTGCAGAGGATCCATTGGTGAGTGTAATGCGAAATTTCTCCAAATCTGTTCTCATGAAGAAACAAACTCATCTACATCTTGTATGGTCTAAGGGTGACTAGATTTTTAGCAAATTTTCATTTTTGGCTGAACTGTTCCTTTAAGTGTGCCTATACACTACAGAAAACACTGACAAGCGTTTGAAAGATAGAAATGCTTTTGGATGGTGCAGAAAAAGAAAGACAATCTTTCTCACTATATGACCAGAAAGTCTACTAAAGTAAAGTTTAAATTGAGCTGACCACTGCCTGAGACAGACTTTTTATTCTTTTAGTCACAAAGCCTTTTCATTTTTTACCCAGCTCTCATCACATCAATTGTAAAAGTAGTGTAATGATATACCTGAGATGTAAAGGCCTTCACCAGAAACGGGTTGGAGAGTCACATCTGGAGAATAACTCTCTACAGCAGATACTGGATTTGCACTCAGGTCTAGTGCAGTATGTGTCTGCGGCACTGCGCTGTCAAAGTTAGAGAAAAAAAAACAAGACTCAGACGAGAAGAGATCCATTTCGCCAACAGCAGCCGCCACTCAACTCCCTGTCTGCATTTGACATGACGAAATATAACCACCCACCATTCCTTAGGAAAAAAAAAAAGTGTATATATATATATATATATATATATATATATTTGTACAAATATATATTTAAGATATTTGTAAAATAAATCTCAGCTCAATATATACTGAGCATTTTTCAGTTTTTCTTTTTTAATAAATCTGCAAAGATGTCAACAATTCTGTGTTTTTCTGTCAATATGGGGTGCTGTGTGTACATTAATGAGGAAAAAAAATTAACTTAAATGATTTTAGCAAATGGCTGCAATATAACAAAGAGTGAAAAATTTAAGGGGGTCTGAATACTTTCCGTACCCACTGTATATTTTGGAGTATATTTAAAATAATTTTATTTTTGCCATATGATTGGCTGTTAAAACATCCATGGAAACTAGAATAAAGTCAGGAAGTTGTTCTATTATTTTCAGACCAGCTGATGGTATTCATCATGGACAGTATAACCATCACCATCTACGTTACCTAGTTTGAAGCCAGTAGTCTTGGTTAAATGAAATATGTATATGTATTCCTTCATGAACGGTTCAATCTATGGGCTCATAGTAGCAATGATTCCCTTGGAGGAAAATAAAAAGCAATGTTTTCCTTTAGTTTGACTGTGTAAAGAGTGAACCCATCGCTTGACTCTGCAAAGAGTGAACCCATCGCTCACAGTGGTCCCCGGTGAGAGCTGCCTTTTATCCAGAGGAGATGAAGCACATGGATACAGAAAGAGAGAGAGCAGAGGTCAAGGAGTTCATATCCAGGGAATAACCCACAGCTTTAACCCCTTCCTGCAAAGAAAAGTGGTGGGCATTGTGAGTAATAGCATAGGAATGGTGTAGAAGAGGGCGAAAATAGGCAGCGGGGTTTAAATTTCATCACCAGAAAAGGGGCTTAACATCGGCGGAGTCCCAGTGTGGAGAGAAAAGAAAAAGTTCCCCACTTTTGGCTGAACTTCAGTTGCAGTTTCAGATTTTCCCAGAGCATATTTCCACCAGGGATAAGGACATGCAGGGCAGTCAGAGGATTTGATTTTTTTTTTACGTGTTTGCCATTATTGTTAGATAAAGATAATCTCTTTAGAGTCGCTGTAAAAACAGCACCATTAGAATAATGTCTGCAGTAACTTATTCGTGTTTTTATATACTATATATATATATATATATATATATACACACACACATACACACACATACACACAAACTCACACACCAATGCTGCTTTTATTTGATTAAAAAAAATACAGTAAAAGCAGTAATATTGTGAAGTATTATTTTCATTTATTGTTTTCTATTTTAATATATTTTAAAATGTCATTTACCCCTGTGATGGCAGAGCTGATTACTCAGATTAAGCTGATTTTCAGCAGCCAATTACTCCAGTCTTCAGTCTTAGAACAGTGTTTATTTGAAATATATTTTTTTATAACAATGTAAAACATTTTACTGTCTCTTTTGATCAATTTAATGCATAATTGCTATTTAAAAGCATTAACAAAATCTTACTCATGCACCCCATAGCTATGAATGGTAGTGTATCTGTTCAATTTCTTCAAAAGATAAGTTAGATAAGCTAACTCTCTTTTTTTTAGATAGTTATTGTTTTATTTTTTTTCTGTGTTTGAAATCATCATAATCGTTATACAGTGATGCTTCTATTCTTCTAGTGCCCATTTTTAGCACTCATTGCCTACGTGTTTTATGACAAAATGAGATGAAATGACATTGTACTTTAAAATGCCATACAGCTTACTTCCTCAGCAAATCTTCTCTGAGAACAAAGTCATATTTGTAAATCATGGCGAAAGAAAGAAGCAGCATTGTGTTCCCCATGTTCAAACTGAACGGATAGAAATCAGCGCCACTCGGCTGAGATAGTCCACAATGCAAAAAAGCAATGTTTAGTTGGATTTATTGTTGTCCTTATCAAATATGATCAGATTTGTTTCATGCGATTTTTGTACGACAACTCCATTCACTTCCAGTACAATTTCACAATGTACGGCATCTCCACACAAAAGAAAGAAATTCAGCCTTCATATAAATATTTAATTTATTATATTTACTAGCAGATTAACTTTATGGCTAAAGATATCAGTTCTGTCTCCTGAAGCTCTTTACTGCTCAGTTGTTTGCTAATTAAACCATTTTGCCAGCACTTATAAACAGTTCTTTTAACTTCAATAATAAGTAGTGTACTGGACATCTGGTGGATGATCTGCCTCTATATGAGATGGTGTCTTTCATGTTTTATACACATCCGTGTAAAGCTTACATCAGTGTGTGAAGTGTTGAGAGTGTTTCCGCCTGCGGTGGTATACAAACGGCAAAATGTGCTGTGACAGTCAAAACACTCTGGAGCTCCTTTTGCTAATATTTAGTGAAGCTGCCAAATTTAGACTGTCACTGAATAGAAAAGGTCTGTTTGCATGTTGTGCAGGGTCAGAGTGACTTGGACTTGTCTTGAAATTCACTGATACAGAATGAATACATAAGCAGCCATTACTCAAGTCTTCAGTGTCACATGATCCTGCAGAAATCATTCTAATATGCTGATTTGGAGTCTAAAATGGATCAAGACTATTTCAGAAATGCACTATATATAGGCTAAGCTACATTATATATAACATTTATTATATATAAACAAAATTATGCTGCTTTATAAGATGTGTTTTTAGTCAAAAGCTAATGCAGTATCACAAAATGCATTGCAAAATCCATTGCAAGTCAACCATAATATCCTTCATATGTAAACATATCTATATATGCATAAATATGACAACATATGTCATACTACAAAAGCCTAACACATCAGCTTAAACACGATAGAGATGTTTTGAGATGCTGATCATTCTTAACCAGTGTCAGCATGCAGTGCAGAAATGTTTAGCTATATCAGAGAACGGTACTTTTCCAGGGGTGGTACGTTTGTGCTAAGAGAGGAAACTTCACATCCGGGTTCAACAGCCAGCTGATGTTATTCGTTTGCAGCTGCTCTGTCTGGAGAGGCACTAAAGCGGCTATAAACATGGACTAAAAGAGCTTTAAGCTGACAGCAGTTAAGCTGGGTTTATTGAGGTTGTAAGTCAGACCTCTCATGTCCATTAGCAACAGTATAAGTGACTCTAACAAAGACCCTGGGAAGTATTCTTTTCCAGTCTTATATTTCCAGTAATGGAGGTGTATTTCCTTTTTGGAGGTTTTTAACTATGGGTGGAAGTCACTGGTGAATTGACTTTGCCCGATCTACCATGTAAAAGGCAATTCTAAAGCAAAACAAAACATCTGAAATTTCCTGTTTGCACTCAGTAGAGAATGTTTTTGTAGTATGAAGCCAGATGGATTCATTATATGGCCTGTCTAAGGTTTGACAAGGATCTGTCTTGCTTTTTTAACTGAAGTGTATCTGTATTTGAGCTTTTATGTGTAGGATGACCATACATCCTCTTTTTCAACATCTCCTGGCATGGGATTTTGCCTAAAATGTCTAGGTTTTGGCTTTGTTTTCCTACTGATGTCCTCTCTACAGTCCTCTTACATTATATGTATGTGTATTTGCATTGCTTTGACTGTTCTCTATAGATCCCACCTTCCTACATGCCACAATCGGTGTTTAATGCCTGCACGCTATTGATCAAACTACTTTCAGTCATTACCTTCAGCAAGAATGAAAACAATAGGAAACCGAAGCCAAAATCTGGACATTTTAGGCAATTTAGAACTCCCGTCCATGACATGGGGACATATGGCCACCCTATTTGTCCTGGTCTCATCTTGTACAGACTTTGGAAATCTTGTTGTTGTTGTTGTCCTGTTGAATAACTGTGATAAAGAATAAAGTACTCATTTGTTTGACGGTATAGTGAAGGCTATATGTCTATAATGTGTTTTGGCTTTTATTTTCTTCTTTTTTTTTGTCTGCGCATGGCAATGTCATGTGACCTTTTAATCATGTGACATGTAAGATACAATATGGTTCCACCTTGGCATTAATGGTTTGTGGAAAGCAGCTGTGGCCTGTTTGAAAACGGTAAATTTACAGTGACATCCTGAATTGTGGAATAAGTAACTTGTGTATTTTTCTACAGCAATGATGTGCAGGCTTTATGGATATTTTTTGGATTCTTTTGGATTATGCACCTGTTAACTCTTCGCATGGACTCTCTAGGAACAGTGAGTATTCTTAATTTCAATGCAAAATTTCAATGTTATGGATTTGATTGTCTCTTTTGAGTATTGATACTTTTAATCAGAAGTCTGAATATAAAACAACATGCTAGCATACTTTTATAGACAGATCATGATGTTTATCCATTGTTTTTCTTTTTAGCATTAAAAATGCTATTTTATAGTAGTGTAGCAACTCAAAGTAATATTTTAGATGTTTATCAGTTGTTTTTTTTCCTTTTGCATCTAAATGATGAGGTATACATATTTGACATTTGATCATGATTTTATGATTTTTCCCTTTGCATGAAAATTTTATTTTATGGTGGTGTAGCAACTCATTACGTAGCATTTTAGGTGTTGTTTTTTCCTTTCACATCAAAATGTTGCAGTATTCACAATGGCATTAGTCTTTAAATACTTTTACGTCAGAATCCTGAATATAAAACAACATGCTAGAATTTTAGAGACTGATCATGATGTTTCGTAGTTGTTTTATCTTACTTTTTTGTGAAAAGGTTAAGGTATACATGATGGCATTTTGTTGAAACACCCCAAATCGTATTTTTCACAAGCTTCATCATCCTGAAGAATGTATGGGTTTGCCCTGTGGCTGAGTGTTGTTTGCCAATGTGTATGAGTATACTTGCATATTTCCGCTGTTACTTAAACACAAGCACTGGTGTGTAAGTCAGTGTCATGATCTGAACTGTGTGGGGAAATGTAGCCAAGGATGTTGTGGGTAGGAAAAGAGCTGAAAATGACAAATACACGGGTAGAGGCAAACCAACATAGAGTCATAACAGCTGAGAGGATGGTGTGGCCGATTGAGATCGGATTGTCTGAACCACAGAGTGACAGTAATAATCATATCCTCAGTCAACCGAACTGAGCTGGGCTTTTTTTGGAATGATTTAACGTGAGTCTGAAGCCTCGTGGTCATCCTGCATGATGAGATTTGTAAGGTCACTTCCTTCAGCAAAGCTAGAGGAGCCACTGTCTGACCAAACCCCGCCATAAATTATCGGCTTCCGCCTATGTATGTGCGGGAAAAGTGCATAACCTTGGGAAAAAGTGGCTGATGTCAGTTAGTGCAATCTTGAAATGCTCAGCAGTCGATGGGATGTGAATTTACTGCTGGTTGACTCGTCGAAACATGTTTCTAATAAACCACGACCTGCCACAATTGCTGTCATAAAATTTGTCATGTCACGTTGCCCCCCTCTCAAATGTGAAGAGGTTAGTGGTCCTCTGTAAAACTTAATGGTCACGTCAGTCTCTTGTACTCTAGTAACCATGTAGTGAAAGCTGAAACTTATGGAATTGCATGAATGTCACTTTTTTTGTGACCTTGAAAAAATATTTTATACCTTAAAAGGCCAAAACTAAAGACTCCCACCCACAAGCTGAATAAAAATGGTCATAGTGGTTTCTCTTGGTAGGTAAGCTCAAATGACCGTAAGGTTTTGATGAATGGTTTTAATTACTCATTCCTTGGTGGGTCCCTTATGCAGTCTTCAGTTATGTACTGTACACTACCGTTCAAAAGTTAGGGGTCGGTAAGATTTTAATTTTTTCATATTTTTAAAAGAAGTCTCTTAAGCTCATCAAGGCTGCATTTATTTGATCCAAAATACTACAAAAAGAGTAATATTGTGAAATATTATTACAATGCAAAATAACTGTTTTCTATTTTAATATATTTTACATTTTAATTTATTTCTGTGATGCAAAACTGAGTTTTCAGCGGACATTACTTCAGTCTTCATTGTCACATGATCCATCAGAAATCATTCTAATATGCTGATTTGCTGCTCAAGAAACATTTCTTATTATCAGTGTTGAAAACATTGATAATAATGTGCTGCTTATATATATATATATATATACACACACACATACACACACATACACACAAACTCACACACCAATGCTGCTTTTATTTGATTAAAAAAAATACAGTAAAAGCAGTAATATTGTGAAGTATTATTTTCATTTATTGTTTTCTATTTTAATATATTTTAAAATGTCATTTACCCCTGTGATGGCAGAGCTGATTACTCAGATTAAGCTGATTTTCAGCAGCCAATTACTCCAGTCTTCAGTCTTAGAACAGTGTTTATTTGAAATATATTTTTTTATAACAATGTAAAACATTTTACTGTCTCTTTTGATCAATTTAATGCATAATTGCTATTTAAAAGCATTAACAAAATCTTACTCATGCACCCCATAGCTATGAATGGTAGTGTATCTGTTCAATTTCTTCAAAAGATAAGTTAGATAAGCTAACTCTCTTTTTTTTAGATAGTTATTGTTTTATTTTTTTTCTGTGTTTGAAATCATCATAATCGTTATACAGTGATGCTTCTATTCTTCTAGTGCCCATTTTTAGCACTCATTGCCTACGTGTTTTATGACAAAATGAGATGAAATGACATTGTACTTTAAAATGCCATACAGCTTACTTCCTCAGCAAATCTTCTCTGAGAACAAAGTCATATTTGTAAATCATGGCGAAAGAAAGAAGCAGCATTGTGTTCCCCATGTTCAAACTGAACGGATAGAAATCAGCGCCACTCGGCTGAGATAGTCCACAATGCAAAAAAGCAATGTTTAGTTGGATTTATTGTTGTCCTTATCAAATATGATCAGATTTGTTTCATGCGATTTTTGTACGACAACTCCATTCACTTCCAGTACAATTTCACAATGTACGGCATCTCCACACAAAAGAAAGAAATTCAGCCTTCATATAAATATTTAATTTATTATATTTACTAGCAGATTAACTTTATGGCTAAAGATATCAGTTCTGTCTCCTGAAGCTCTTTACTGCTCAGTTGTTTGCTAATTAAACCATTTTGCCAGCACTTATAAACAGTTCTTTTAACTTCAATAATAAGTAGTGTACTGGACATCTGGTGGATGATCTGCCTCTATATGAGATGGTGTCTTTCATGTTTTATACACATCCGTGTAAAGCTTACATCAGTGTGTGAAGTGTTGAGAGTGTTTCCGCCTGCGGTGGTATACAAACGGCAAAATGTGCTGTGACAGTCAAAACACTCTGGAGCTCCTTTTGCTAATATTTAGTGAAGCTGCCAAATTTAGACTGTCACTGAATAGAAAAGGTCTGTTTGCATGTTGTGCAGGGTCAGAGTGACTTGGACTTGTCTTGAAATTCACTGATACAGAATGAATACATACATAAGCATTACTCAAGTCTTCAGTGTCACATGATCCTGCAGAAATCATTCTAATATGCTGATTTGGAGTCTAAAATGGATCAAGACTATTTCAGAAATGCACTATATATAGGCTAAGCTACATTATATATAACATTTATTATATATAAACAAAATTATGCTGCTTTATAAGATGTGTTTTTAGTCAAAAGCTAATGCAGTATCACAAAATGCATTGCAAAATCCATTGCAAGTCAACCATAATATCCTTCATATGTAAACATATCTATATATGCATAAATATGACAACATATGTCATACTACAAAAGCCTAACACATCAGCTTAAACACGATAGAGATGTTTTGAGATGCTGATCATTCTTAACCAGTGTCAGCATGCAGTGCAGAAATGTTTAGCTATATCAGAGAACGGTACTTTTTCAGGGGTGGTACGTTTGTGCTAAGAGAGGAAACTTCACATCCGGGTTCAACAGCCAGCTGATGTTATTCGTTTGCAGCTGCTCTGTCTGGAGAGGCACTAAAGCGGCTATAAACATGGACTAAAAGAGCTTTAAGCTGACAGCAGTTAAGCTGGGTTTATTGAGGTTGTAAGTCAGACCTCTCATGTCCATTAGCAACAGTATAAGTGACTCTAACAAAGACCCTGGGAAGTATTCTTTTCCAGTCTTATATTTCCAGTAATGGAGGTGTATTTCCTTTTTGGAGGTTTTTAACTATGGGTGGAAGTCACTGGTGAATTGACTTTGCCCGATCTACCATGTAAAAGGCAATTCTAAAGCAAAACAAAACATCTGAAATTTCCTGTTTGCACTCAGTAGAGAATGTTTTTGTAGTATGAAGCCAGATGGATTCATTATATGGCCTGTCTAAGGTTTGACAAGGATCTGTCTTGCTTTTTTAACTGAAGTGTATCTGTATTTGAGCTTTTATGTGTAGGATGACCATACATCCTCTTTTTCAACATCTCCTGGCATGGGATTTTGCCTAAAATGTCTAGGTTTTGGCTTTGTTTTCCTACTGATGTCCTCTCTACAGTCCTCTTACATTATATGTATGTGTATTTGCATTGCTTTGACTGTTCTCTATAGATCCCACCTTCCTACATGCCACAATCGGTGTTTAATGCCTGCACGCTATTGATCAAACTACTTTCAGTCATTACCTTCAGCAAGAATGAAAACAATAGGAAACCGAAGCCAAAATCTGGACATTTTAGGCAATTTAGAACTCCCGTCCATGACATGGGGACATATGGCCACCCTATTTGTCCTGGTCTCATCTTGTACAGACTTTGGAAATCTTGTTGTTGTTGTTGTCCTGTTGAATAACTGTGATAAAGAATAAAGTACTCATTTGTTTGACGGTATAGTGAAGGCTATATGTCTATAATGTGTTTTGGCTTTTATTTTCTTCTTTTTTTTTGTCTGCGCATGGCAATGTCATGTGACCTTTTAATCATGTGACATGTAAGATACAATATGGTTCCACCTTGGCATTAATGGTTTGTGGAAAGCAGCTGTGGCCTGTTTGAAAACGGTAAATTTACAGTGACATCCTGAATTGTGGAATAAGTAACTTGTGTATTTTTCTACAGCAATGATGTGCAGGCTTTATGGATATTTTTTGGATTCTTTTGGATTATGCACCTGTTAACTCTTCGCACGGACTCTCTAGGAACAGTGAGTATTCTTAATTTCAATGCAAAATTTCAATGTTATGGATTTGATTGTCTCTTTTGAGTATTGATACTTTTAATCAGAAGTCTGAATATAAAACAACATGCTAGCATACTTTTATAGACAGATCATGATGTTTATCCATTGTTTTTCTTTTTAGCATTAAAAATGCTATTTTATAGTAGTGTAGCAACTCAAAGTAATATTTTAGATGTTTATCAGTTGTTTTTTTTCCTTTTGCATCTAAATGATGAGGTATACATATTTGACATTTGATCATGATTTTATGATTTTTCCCTTTGCATGAAAATTTTATTTTATGGTGGTGTAGCAACTCATTACGTAGCATTTTAGGTGTTGTTTTTTCCTTTCACATCAAAATGTTGCAGTATTCACAATGGCATTAGTCTTTAAATACTTTTACGTCAGAATCCTGAATATAAAACAACATGCTAGAATTTTAGAGACTGATCATGATGTTTCGTAGTTGTTTTATCTTACTTTTTTGTGAAAAGGTTAAGGTATACATGATGGCATTTTGTTGAAACACCCCAAATCGTATTTTTCACAAGCTTCATCATCCTGAAGAATGTATGGGTTTGCCCTGTGGCTGAGTGTTGTTTGCCAATGTGTATGAGTATACTTGCATATTTCCGCTGTTACTTAAACACAAGCACTGGTGTGTAAGTCAGTGTCATGATCTGAACTGTGTGGGGAAATGTAGCCAAGGATGTTGTGGGTAGGAAAAGAGCTGAAAATGACAAATACACGGGTAGAGGCAAACCAACATAGAGTCATAACAGCTGAGAGGATGGTGTGGCCGATTGAGATCGGATTGTCTGAACCACAGAGTGACAGTAATAATCATATCCTCAGTCAACCGAACTGAGCTGGGCTTTTTTTGGAATGATTTAACGTGAGTCTGAAGCCTCGTGGTCATCCTGCATGATGAGATTTGTAAGGTCACTTCCTTCAGCAAAGCTAGAGGAGCCACTGTCTGACCAAACCCCGCCATAAATTATCGGCTTCCGCCTATGTATGTGCGGGAAAAGTGCATAACCTTGGGAAAAAGTGGCTGATGTCAGTTAGTGCAATCTTGAAATGCTCAGCAGTCGATGGGATGTGAATTTACTGCTGGTTGACTCGTCGAAACATGTTTCTAATAAACCACGACCTGCCACAATTGCTGTCATAAAATTTGTCATGTCACATTGCCCCCCTCTCAAATGTGAAGAGGTTAGTGGTCCTCTGTAAAACTTAATGGTCACGTCAGTCTCTTGTACTCTAGTAACCATGTAGTGAAAGCTGAAACTTATGGAATTGCATGAATGTCACTTTTTTTGTGACCTTGAAAAAATATTTTATACCTTAAAAGGCCAAAACTAAAGACTCCCACCCACAAGCTGAATAAAAATGGTCATAGTGGTTTCTCTTGGTAGGTAAGCTCAAATGACCGTAAGGTTTTGATGAATGGTTTTAATTACTCATTCCTTGGTGGGTCCCTTATGCAGTCTTCAGTTATGTACTGTACACTACCGTTCAAAAGTTAGGGGTCGGTAAGATTTTAATTTTTTCATATTTTTAAAAGAAGTCTCTTAAGCTCATCAAGGCTGCATTTATTTGATCCAAAATACTACAAAAAGAGTAATATTGTGAAATATTATTACAATGCAAAATAACTGTTTTCTATTTTAATATATTTTACATTTTAATTTATTTCTGTGATGCAAAACTGAGTTTTCAGCGGACATTACTTCAGTCTTCATTGTCACATGATCCATCAGAAATCATTCTAATATGCTGATTTGCTGCTCAAGAAACATTTCTTATTATCAGTGTTGAAAACATTGATAATAATGTGCTGCTTAATATTTTTGTGAAAATTGTATTTTTTATTTGTTTGGAAGTTCAGAAAAACAGCATTTATTTGAAATGGAAATCTTTTGTAATATTATTTTAATTAATTTAATGCATCCTTGCTGAAGTATTAATTTCTTAAAAAAATAACTGACCACAAACTTTTGGCGTATGTGCATTTATATTCATATGCATTTTTAATAATATATATCTCATCTTATTTTTGTCTAAATCAATCGAAGAGACTTTTTATAAATACATAAAGTACAGGCACTGTTTAATAAAATGTAATAAAATATTATTTAATAATTTAATAATACACATTTAATAAAATATTAAATTCACCTTGGCTTTTGCGGCCTAACTTTGCATGCATTTCATAGCTAACTGCAGTGAAAATGACAATTTGCACAATGTTTACACAAAGATGCCTTATATTTCTTCTAATACTGAAAAGTATTGATTATGTTTGAGATATTATGCTATAAGCTTTGCAACACATTGGCGTCAAACTAAATTTGAGTTAAGTCTCCTGCTGTCAGGGAGCAAGGCTGCTCACTAAGTTTTGGAACAGAGTTTGTGTGCACTTTTGTGTTATCAATTTAGTCAGTGCTTACTTAGAACATACACATGAATAATGCTAAATGAACAAATCCTTTAAAGCTGAAACTGCACCAATTAGCTCTTAGCAGCAAGTCCAGTAATTGTCACCAAGTCCAGATGCTAGCTCTATTAGCAGAATAGGTGTTGCTTGCTTGCTTAAAGACCTTCCGAATAATTGTTTCCCTGACCTGCCTTGCTGCTTGTCTTTAATAGGGCTGATGGTATGGTAAAAGGATGTTGTGATTTCTCTACCTAGGACATCGGGCCTCATTCCAGATGGCTTGCTGCTCCATATGATAAACAGATTCATGAGATGCCATCTAGAAATTCTTAAATGCGTGTAGGTAGAATTACACACATAAACTCAATAGTGATGCCAATGGAGTGCCGAGCATAATGTCTACAGTGCTTTTTTTTCTGTCCTATTTGAAGTGAGAGAAAAAAACAGATGTCTTCCAGCTGAGAACACTTTGAATGAATAAACACACACAATGATTTGTCAGCCTCTAAGCGAATGAACTGACTTCAGCATGGTTTCTGCACAAAATGGCTGTAAGAAAACAAGAAAGGCTTAAGAAACGTTTATGCTTAAAACCAGTGGGAATAAATCTGGCAATGCAACAGCACTAAATAAGATTGCTTAAATCGTTTACTCACCTTCATGTCTTTCAAAACCAGTATCATTTTCTTTCTTCCATGAAACACAAGTCGGGGAAGTTTTTCAGGGAATTATGACTCAGCTGTGTGAATCACTTTCCTTTTTTGATATATGGAAAGGACTTGGACATCCAGCTGAACCATCCATCTATTTTTGTGTCACATGGACGAAAGAAAATCATGCAGGTTTGGAAGAGGTAAATGATGACCGTTTTCACTTTTGCGTGATCTATTCCTGTAAAACAATATGCAAGGTCATAAGTTTTATTTGCTTTTAAGACATGTTTTCTGTACTTAATGAACAGCAGGTTTTGTCATCACCACTTTATGAAGACATTATTAAGTGTTAGTTTATTAATATTATAACTCAGAACCCCTTTACTCAGATTTACTGCTAGACCAGTCATGGTGGTGTTGATTGATTGATTCTGGTATTGATCCATGCAGTGTTCGAACTATACCGTGGACTTTGGGTAATCGCCATCATGCATGAATGAATGATATTTTTGCAATTTTACACATAATAATCCACGATGATCACATTACACAAAACTGAAATTGCACGTCAAAATAACACATTGTCAATATTTTTTGAGACCCCCCAAAATTTCACAAATCACGTTTTCAGGGGAGCCCATGTCTTATTAAGGGGAGCCGAGCTCCCCCTAGCCCCCGTAGTTCGCACTCTGGATCCATGTATTTATCCACTGAGCTTCAGAATCCCAAGACTGACAGTGATGGATGTGATATTTAAAATATTTGAGCACTTGAATTGGTCAGCAAGAATGAATGTTAATGTAACTGAAAAAAGGCATTTGATGTGCTCTTGAAACTGTAGTGTATGATTTTTGCACATCATATTCTCTTATTGTTTACTTTGAAAAAAAAAAAATATCTTAAAAATAGTTTTTTAATTATTTGTGAATAACCTAATTAATATTCACGAGGTAGGTCTTTGCAATTTTATGACTTCACAAACACATTCTCTGACAGTTTTGCTTCTCAAGTAGATTTGTCTTGTTTAAAGGATTTTTACAATGTTTTTACTGGAAAATAAGATGCTGATGAAGTTTTTTTTGGTAACAACAGTTACTTGTTTCTTGTAAAAATAGCATTTATACAGAACAGGGTTGTTATAGTTCACTAAAACTAAAACCAATAATAATAACTTTTGTTACTTCAAACAGACTTTAATAGAAATAAGATCAAATATATAAAAAGTAAAAAAAGTAAATGTAAATAAAGTAAAAAATGTAAATATGATATTTCAGCTATCAACTCAATTTCATTTAAACTGGTGTAAAATAGCTAAAACAAAAACTGAACAAAGAATTAAGAAAAAACATATAGACATTTAAAAAACAAAAACTAGTAAAAATGAAAAACGCACAACAAAATGACTCAAATTTAAATGAAAAAGAAAATATGAAACGAAAATAATATTCAAAATATATATATATAAAAATCTATAATAATATTATTATAATATTTCAATGAAACTAAAATAACACTGACACAGAGGCATGTACATTGTTTTAAGTTGGAATGTATTGCTGGGGGTCATTGGGTTTACCCCAGTAATTGCAAAGATTTTTTTGTACAAATGCTCGATAAAAACATCTGACAACGTTTAGCTTGTCCCTCTCCCCTCTGTAGCATACTTTGGATATGATCTGATACTTACTTTCTCTTTTCTCTATGCTATTTTACATCTAACTGGTCTTGTGTTCCTAGAAAAACCACACAAACCACCTAGTTTGGTTTCTAAGCAATGCTTAAACATTATAAAAGAAAGAAAGACAAAGAGCCAGTGCGTGCTCCGTGTGTGTGTGTGGTGGGGGGTGAAGTGACTCCTCCTCCTGCTGCTGCTGCTGCTCAGCATCTTGTTTGTCAGGCGTGGCTGGGGAATAAAGTGGGCAGAGCTTCAGCATTCCCCGCTGTAGAGGCAATGCTTACAGCGGCCAGGAGTGATGCACATCGTCCTCACAGGGGAGGATTAGAGACTATCAAGCTCACCACACACAAGATGACTGGACTAACAAAAACCAATGTCAAAAAGCTAATATCAGATCAATACTTCGGTACTTCAATTTCACAATACAGTTGTTTATATGTATGTACTTGTTTGTTTGTTTGTTTGTCTATTTGTCTCTATTTTATAATGTATTAATTTCTTTATTTGTCTATATTTATTAACTTTTCTTGCTGAATTAAAAAGGTCAAGAGCATAATTTTTGCAATTATTTTATGAAATAACTGGACTACATGTAACTTTAAAAAATATTTTTTAATTTATTGTTATTTATGTAATTATTAGTGGTTTATATGTTATTATTTTTTATGTATTTGGACATTTATGTATGTATTTATTATTTACTTATTCGTCTATGTATGTATTTATAAATATTGTCAAACCAATCAAAATATTGACTTTCATGCATAATCCCTTTTTTTTGTGTGTGTGTGTGTGTGAAATAATTGGACTACATGGAACTTATAATCATAGTTTCCAAACAGGTTTCAATAGCGCCTACCCCTAACTGTCTTCCTAACATTCTAACTAGTAGTTTAAGTCAGAATTTGACATTGAACCACTCAAACAATAGTGATGTTGTAAAAGTGCCACAGTATTTGCACTTTTCATGGAAATCAACCTAAAATGGCTTACTTACCTTTATCTGTGCACATTTAAACTGCATACTAAAAAGTATTTTACACTTCACCTTTAAGGTCACAAATATAGGAGGAATTATGGATAAAAGTCATATTTTTGGGCAGAATAATATTTATAATTATTAACCACCTGTTAAATATGTAAACCTTTCATGAACAGCTGCAATTTTTTTAATACCCTGCGTTTTTTTTAACTGCACAAATCTGCTACTGTTCTCATGTAGTGCTTTTACTCTGAGTTCTGAAACTTAAGTCTCGAGTGGCTATTTTTAGCATGGAAAACATTTCCATAGGGTGCTACACTTTTACGATTTTTCATTCATCTCCACCCTGTCAGCTTAAAGTGACCAACAGTTCCCATGATGCCACCTATTAGGCTTCTGATGGCACCCATTCACTGCAGAGGATCCACTGGTGAGCAAGTTCTAAATGCTAAATGCTACATTTCTCCAAATCTGTTCCGATGAAGAAACAAACTCATCTGCATCTTGGATGGCCTGAGGGTGAGTAAATTATCAGCAAATCTTCATTTTTGGGTGAATTATTCCTTTAGTTTACAGTCAGCTTCATATTTCATGCCCATATGTTCTTTATTTTTGTGATAAGCATATGGACTTCCAAACTGGGTGTATATGCTTGTGATGATTATAAACTGAACTGCGTTTTTTTTATAAACATTTTGATATCAGTACCAACTTCTAGGATTAAAATACACTTGAAAAGAAATAAACCATATATTTTTTGAAAAAAAAAACAACAACAACAATGACTCACTTACTTTGTTCAAATCAAGGAAATGATTTTCAGTTTTGGGGCATTTACTGCCATAAAGTTAGTCAAGTAAAATTGACTTTGATTTGTTCAGTGTATGCCTTTCCAGCCCAGTGTTTTACCATTAAACTAGTTATATATCTTTTACTGCCTCTACACTGTTGAAAAGTAAGAACTGGAGAGGGAAGAGAAGGTTGAGATGTTTGTAGTGTGATTTAAGGAGATCTGAGATGACCTGAGATCAGTTTCTGTTTGTTCTGGTCTCATGGTGAGGGCTGGCGGCCACCCACATGTGTGACAGATTTAGTTTGAGCTTGTAGGAATCTCTCGAATATGAGGCAAGAAACACCAGAGGTTACCAGAGGTCCAGTTCTCATCCTTGGCCAGATTAGACATTCACATTATTGACTGTAACTGGATACTTTGTACCATTGCTGGTAAAAATCTATTTAAAAAAAGAAAAAGAGAAGAATGTACTTTGATGACCAGATGACATAATTTGTTGCAAATGAAAACAAGGCTGTGAAGGACTGATGCACAGTCTCTTCAATGAGTTGTACTGTCTTAAGGTCCAATACAGGGTCATGGCGATTTGTAACTATTTTCTGTTTTGGCGAATTCATATAAATTGTTTGATCTTGTTTCTACATTTTCGTATGATCTGCTTACACCATACTGATGGTTAGGTTTAGGGATGAACTTTCATGCTTGCTTTTTTCCTTAAAAAATTGTAAGTTTCCATATGAATCACTTTGTACTAATTCAGAAGAAATCTCCACCCCAAAATAATTACCTTTTCTCATGAGATCGGGATGCAAGGTATAGGTCCTACGTTATGCCTACACTTAACATATTTCCTGAGTTTTGTGTCACCAGGAATTGTTTTAGAAAATCATATTTCAGTATCTTTCATCTTCATTTGCCAAAACAATACATAGCATCTATACCCTAGGTCCTTAGTCACTGAAGTTCTTATTTTAGTTTTAGCAGAACACAAATGGGATATTTTTGATATTTACACAATGTGCTTCATTAAAGTCTGGCTTCAGAGTTGCGTACAGTATCAGACTGGAGGATGCCGCATGGAGGACGGCCTTTGGAGTGTGAAAAACTGACTAATGGACTGAAGAGTTTCCTGGATGTAGTGCCGTGAAATGGACCACAATGTAAAAAAAGAAAGCTGGCTTGACCCCCAGAGTCACATTTAGGCTCTCACTGAATTATTTTCTGCAGTCCAGTTCCAAATCCCCCCAATTGGCTGCTAATATTTTACCACTGTTTATCAGAACTGAACTATAGCTGATCCCATTTGAAGGGCATTCTAAATAAAGTCTTGGAAATGAATTTAGAAGAACTTTACTATTTGGCAGAGACGTTTGGCTGAAAGGCTGGGATATTTTAGCTTTATACTGGAACAAATCCATTAGAAAAGTTAGAAAAATAAGACATTATGGTCCTTTACAGATTCCTTGACACATTCATTATGATTATTTATTTTATTTGTATTTTAAATTTTTTTGTGAAAATGCAAAAAGAAGATAATTTTTTAGCAACTTATAGTCAATGGCCACTGGTTGTCATAATGCAATACTTGCTTCCAAATTTGATCTTCCATTTCAACTATGACGAATGCAAAAGAAACCATTCATCATTTTGACTAATTATTTGACTGGACTACAAATAGCTAAAAAGGTTAAATATTAGGTCATTTTAATTTTTGAAAAGATAACTGTTGAAACAACTGCATACTGTTTCACATTTATTTTTTCTATGAAAGAAAATGTCTAAAATAGTAAAAAAAAAAAAAAAACTAAAAAAAAATATGCACTGTGCTGTTTGCACTAAGTAGCATGCTATTATTCCATCGCCAAAATAAACTTCTTTAGAGAATGCTTCCCATTATACAGTGCACTCAACTTGCATTAAACATTATCAACCACCATTTTTAACTTCCTGACTCATTCTTTGATTGTGCTACCAAAAGTTTTGGGAAATTTGAATTCAAAATTGGATTAATTTATTTCTGAGATGATAACTGAAACTGCATACTGTTTCACATTCTTTTTTTTCTCTTTTTTTTAATGAAAGAAAATGTTTATAATTGTAGCACGTTACGTAGCATGCTTGTGATCCATTGCAATATAATGTTTGTTTTTATAAATGGCCAACTGCTTTCCATAACGCTAAACTTGTGCTTGAGTATGACAAATGCAACAAAAATGTTATCAGCCAGCATTTTATTAATCTTGACTCATTATTTGACTACACTACTGAAATTAAATTCAAATTGGATTCATTTATTTTTTGAGATGAAACAACTGCATACTGTTTCACATTCTATTTTTTTTCTATAAAAGAAAATGTCTGATATAGTAGTACCCTGTACTGTAGTATGCACTAAGCAGCATTCTAGTATTCCATTCTCAATATTACCCTCATTTTGAGTTGTTTGAGGGCTGACAGAGGTGTTGTAGACATATGTGAATGTGGATGTCATTTTTATGGGTCGTATCTGTTTCTCATTTGTCTTTGCTTGCCTGTATCTGTTACTAGTGGACAGCAGAAGATACGATCATCAGGCAAAGTGCACAATACCCAGTTGTGCTGCCATGTTTCTGGCAAATCACTCAAGTAAATGTTGTGAAACTTTGTTCCAGGCTGGCTGCCCGTCCCTTGGTTTTTACTGGGGGGTAATGTTGAATTAAGTCAGAAACTGTGGTTTTGCATTTGGTTGGGGCAGCTTAGTGATGAGTGGCGGCGGAGGGATCGTTTTTAAAGAGATTGGAATGAAATAGGGTCTGAATCAAGCTAACCCTCCCATAGCGACTTATGAAATGGATCAAAGCGATGAGTCATTCATTTCCTCTCTGGATGATTTTTCACTCCCTCATTCTCAGGGGTGTGTTTGAGGAGTTGTTGTAGTATTAAAAGGCCATTTGCTGGATCCGCTCAGTTTGAGAAGTATTTTGAATGCAATATGCTGTACTCAATGTGTTCGGCCAAACATTGCATGACTCTGTGTTTGGCCTGTAACTCGTCTTGCTACAGACATGCATGATATGTCAAATCATACAGCCTGTTTAGGAGAATGTTGTAAAGCATGACAGACTGGGTAAGTTTGATATCTGATTCTCTGAGCAGGGCAGGAATAAAGTTTTTTCTGTAAAACTGTGAGCGTCTGTGCCAACAAAAACAGTCTGAAGTCTCATGCCAACAGAACTGTTTTATAGGCCTCTTATAGGTTAAACATTTTTTTTGGTTGATTTTGTAGTTGAAATGTCACTATGATGAGATCTCATTATTGTTACATGGCAACATTGTGAAAACACGGTAAAACAAAGTAAACAAAGATTTTTGGAGTATGTTTAACAAGAAAATACTATTTTAGTCTTTCTACTTCATTTCTATTTCATATTTAATTTAATGTGTTACTTGGTATTTTTTTGTCATTGTAAAATATACTAGCAATTTCTGTGTGAAAAAAAAATTGTTTCAAAGTAATTCTACACCAATTATTTTTCAGTGCAGGTTCGATCAGTAGTTTTCAGATGGTTTTGTCTCAGAGCCCAGATTTTACATCGAAAACCAAGTGGCAACACAGTACAGTACTAAGATTGTTTACAGTACAAAAACTTTATATATATATATATATATATATATATTCCAAGACAATTCACTGATATTACTATGAATGGGAGAAGGTCAAAAAATCAATAAGTTTGACCCATACAATGTATTTTTGGCTATTGCTACAAACATACCCCAGCGACTTAAGACTGGTTTTGTGGATCTTTGGGCAGCCCTGCTCTTGAAAGTCAATAATTCACTTCACAAAACATGTTGTGGTCTGCACAAACCAAGTTTATCCTGACTGAAGTTAACCCCTATTTAATGTAGTCTTTATACATATTTTCTTTTATTTTGAGTAGTTTTGTTCATGGTTTTAGAGTAGAAGGGTATATTAGATGAATATGCACTCAAAACCGTGGAGATTGATAGACCTTTGATGTCATATGGAAAGTGTTTTCTTCTTCCTCTTAGCCTATTTGATTAGCCTATTTAATTTTTTTGCCATCCGTGCATGATAATACAGTTACTTGCATTTATGTTTTTACATTTAGCACAATTTTTGGGTTGTGTCTCACCAGTCAAAAACCTACAAAAGCAAACAAAAATAAAAAAATTATTATTTTTGAACTGAAAAGCCCCAACAGTGTGCAAAATTATTACCATCACAGACTAAGAACATTTCATTTTTCTAAATGTCTGTTTAAAAACCAAAACTGAACTCTTTCTAAACTGAGATTTTAGTGCTCTCAGCAGACAATAATTCACCATATTGTGGTCAGCTCAAACCATGTTTATCCTTGCTGACGTGAACCCATATTTAGTGTAGGCTTGGTCAGTTTAAACATTAGCACTGGCACCGTTCGAAAGGAATCCAATATTTGTTTAATCTGTTATGCTTCCACAGTTGCCTGTCACTCTAGGCATGCTTATTAGAATAGTTTATATTCTCTAGATGTGGTCCTTGTTTTGCAGTTACAGCCAGTGCTTGCTGAACAGAGCTGTAAAAAATTAAATATGAAAAATATAGATCTATTATCTGAAGAAATGAAATGCATCCACCATTGCTCGACAGATTTAATTTGAGGTAACAAAAACATTCCAGGCGCTCCTTGGCAACAAAGTCACATTCATTGCATAAATGCAATGTTTATTCAACAGCCCCCTTGAGGCAAAAATTGACTGATTAAGATAGTGATGAAATATTTATAATATCTTGTGCACTACTTTCAACTTTCTCAATCTAGGTTAGGCGTTTCTTTTCTATTTCTGTCATTTGCACTAAAACGAGCATCTACACGAGGTTACACCATCGTCACAACATGCTTTGAAAGAAGATGAGGTGAGATCATCAAGAGCAAGCGATTTTCCCAGGAGATATTAATCCAGACTGTGGTGTCCTTAACCGTTCTGAGCTCCAACTACTATAAATCCACATTCATAAACCTTTGAAAAAAGAAGAACGAAAGAAACCAGAAAAATTACGCTCTCTTGCCAGAGAAGAAACCACACAAGTCCTGCTTCATGCTGGAATTTAAGCATACCTTGGCAGGACAGTTGCTAGAGCCTGGCCCCCTCAACACATAGCGGCCCCCTCTGTTCTGGCTTTGCACTCTTCACCGTACTTTAGAGACGCCAGTGTAAGCACACATAAACACGAAGGCTTTCTGATTGCGGCTTGGGCCCACCGTTGAGCTGAAACATGTTGTGTAGCTAATCCTCCTCTCTGAATTATAGCGCTGGCATGCTTGTGCTATTAGCCAGGCCTGATGACAGCTGGGAATGTGACAGCATTTCAGGCTAATGTTCCAGGCGCCCATGTCACGTCGGTGGGATGGTGAGTGTCGTTGAATGACAAAGTGCAGGGGGATGGGGATGAGTTTTTGGCACGAATCTGTCAGCTTTCATGTTGCTGCCGCTCAATGACACAGAGATATTCTGAGAAATTTGTAGAAGCATATAGGATTCGTCAGCACCTTATGTATCATGTTCAGCCTTGAAAGTGAAAAAATTATGTATACAGTGTAAACGTGTGTAATATTTTACAGAAAAATGCACTACACTGTCAAAAAATTTAAGTTAAGTATAATTTTTTATACCATAAATTTAACAGCATATATATTTTTTTACAGTGTATGACGGTGGTGTTGTTAAAGCTGCAGTCTGTAACTTTTTTTGGTTAAAAATTATCCGAAATCAATATTTGAGCAAGTACATAACCAGCCAGTGTTCAAAACTATCGCCTTACTTTAGTCCAATTCACAACGGTTAGTTTATAATAATGTTTTCTAATTTGAATGGTAGGGGTAGGTTTTCGCAGGAAATTCGAGCATGGCACTGCGTCATTACGTCACGTCTGTAAACATAAAGAAGTTGTCCCGGCTACTAGGCTATCGGCAACCCACACAAGATAATTCCGCACACAGCTGCAATTCCAGGTTTTCAAACAGAGATGGCAACAAAGAGGCAAAACTTACGGACTGCAGCTTTAACTAAAACTAAAATATGAAAAAAAAAATAATAATCCAATAGCATGAGGGTTTTGGCTTTTTTTTTAGTTTGTTACCTCATTTGCATGACTTTTGTAGTGAATTTGGTGCATTTGCATAAATGCATAAATGTTGATATTATCCTATCATGAGGCACAATTCATTCTTAGAAAAAACTGTACATTTTTGCATCTGTATTGAAATGTAATGTATGTAATAGAGCCCTTGGGTTTAATGTGAAGTTCTCTGAGTCATCTTTATCTGAACATTCAGAAAGAATAAATTCTGTCTGTCAATGAAAAGAAAGGGAATTCATCCAGTCTAAACATCTTTCTTGGTGTGAGTGATAAATTCAGAGCGGTGTAACTGCCCCTCAGTTAAATAACAAACGTGGGCCAACTTTTCCAGACAAAAACACTCCGAGAAACTCTGGATATGGAATAAAGATAGTAGCCATCTGGACAAAGTTCAGAAATTGGAATGTGTAACCAGCAAAACTTCCCAAAGCAAACACTGATTTTAGGAGTGTTGGATGAAAGTCAGTTCATTATCTCAGCTCTTCAGTTCATACTTATCTACTGGTCTTCCACAAACTGAGCTTAATTAAGCATTTCTTAATGAATATATTTGAACCTGATCAGTATGTGTGAAATACATTTAGACACATTTACACCACTGACTGACCTAAAACCTAAAAAGTCATTCTCACACCAATGGGCGTCCTTGTGATGGAGGCCAAACATTTGGAGTGGTTTAACCATCCCGACTAGAATAACTAATGCGAAGCCTTTCCGATTCTAACAGTGTGTTTCGGATAGGCCTTATTCCAGATAAGCAGCCAAGATAATGAAACAAGTTATTCAGCCCCAGTAAGGCTTGAAAAATCTGCTGTGACCTGAATGACTTTGTGGGATTATCATAAAAAATAAAATGTATACATATACTCTATCTGATCTTAGAAAAAAGGACATTTAATTTGCACATAGTCTGATAACAACAAAATTGTTTTGTATTCTTTTTTTCTTCTTTTTTTGCTGTTAGCGAAAAACAAATATATTATAATATTATACTCCCTATGTAAACAACATATATAATGCATTATATATACTTCTATATATAAATATTAAAATATAATATCAATTATATTATATTATATTATATTAACCCACTACATACACATATACTTGATATAGAATTAATTTAAGATTTGTTTATGCATTTTTATGAATATAAAAAATATGTTTTGTCAACTAAAATAAATTTTTTAAATTCCATTTGCTAAATGACAAATAGCTGCTTCCCATTAAACTGTGAAAAAAGGGGAAAAACATATTGTTCATTCACTATCCTTTTTGTGTGTGTGTGTGTGTGTGTGTGTGTCTGTGGTGGAATGAATGAGGTGTAGACAGTTTTAAATGTGAAAATGTTTTCCGGAGGTGCGAGTGTAGGTGAGCGAGCTTAATGAGTGCAGGTGCAGGCCTGGTGAAGGTTTGCTGTGGTGAATGATGCTGTGCCGGTGTGCGTGTGTGAAGTGTCAGTCGTGGGTTTCACTGGGGGTTGCCAAGTGTTGTTGTCAAGTGTTGTTGTCAAGGTTATAGGCAGCCAGTCTATAGTATAGAGGAAATGAAATCATATATAAGTGGTGCAGTGGAGCAGTCACCCAACTGAAGTGCTGGATCTGCTTTGGTCAATAAAGAGCAGCTGTGGCCTGATGAACACGAGCCTGTGTTTTGGTGGTTACCCAGGGTGAAGTTAATGCATGCACAAAGGACTGCCTCGTGGTCTCTTTAGATTAAATCACAGTTGGGCTGTTTAGTGTTTAAGCAAGGTACAACAAGCCTAAAGGATAGTTCTGGCATTTTTGTTGATCTTTGAACATTACAGGCCTACTACATATTTTAATGCATTAATTTTTTTTTTTCTGATTGTCTGTATTTGTTATATTATTCGCATTTAAAGCAACTGTATGTAGTTATTTTTGCGACTTTGGAGCCCCCTACAGTTAAATAAGTGGAATTCACTGTCGTGATTACAGCTCATAGCTGTACACTTACATTTGTTGCTGCCATAAAGCAATCCGCTCTTTTGGCGGAATTTCATACCCGCTCACCTGTTTGTGGGAAAGAAACGGAAGCCATTTGCCATATTAGAATCAGTACCACCAGAATGATTTTGAAGCTGATATTTCAAGGTTAAAACGTACATATAGTTGCTTTAAACTAAACATGTCTTATGTTGAATAAAATATCAAAAACAAACATGTGAGCTATAATTACCTACAGTATAAACAAAATAAGGTTCACTATAACACTTTACGTTTTGTATAATAGTAAGTATGTATAATATACTGAAAATAAAGTAAAAACGAGCTGGACTTGATTTTATCCATCAGAAATTGATTCATTGAACACACGCACACACAAAAAATTACATTGTTGGCAATACAGGTGGTTGGAGTGACGTGGAAAAATAAGTGTGATGTCATTCAAAAGAGAAAGTCTTTTTTTTTTTTTTTTAGAAAGATTATGAAACAAACATTTTTTCCTTTGTATGCAGCAATGAATCATTAACAATAAGCCAGGAACATGTGTTAAGAAGGTTTTGCTTTCATGTTGAGTTTAAATCAGAAAAGAAGCTTGGTTATGCATAAGAGACTTGAGACATTAAGCAATTTTAAGGACTGTTTTCTTTGTGACCGCATTCATTGCGATCCCTGGCTTGAGGCAGTATTGGCAGTGGCGTAGCCATCATTTCAGAAGTGAGCGGGGCAGAAATGTCAAATATAATAATAACTTTTATTTTATTTTTTGGTCTAATTAACAGGTTTTCTTATCTTTTACTTTTAATTGGCTAAGAAATCAAATACACAGCTGGACAATTACCAATAATTTTGTTATTCTGTAATATTTTTTCCTAATGGCAATTTTTTTGATTTGTTCATATACTACACTTTTAAAAAACTTTTTTTTTTTTTTTTTTTAATCGCAGA
>NW_015627248.1:1090162-1090584 GCF_001515625.1 Sinocyclocheilus rhinocerous
AAAAAAAGCCTTTCTGTCATTGGTCAGGTTTCGCGCTCATTTTTTTTTTTTACTGTATTTGGATTTACAGTAAATGAAAAATACTGTATTTTAATGGCGGCAAGAGGATATTTCCCATAATGCAACTTTAAAATACAGTAACGTACTGTGTAGCTGTTTTACAGTAAAGTACAGTTCATATTACAGCTAAATACTGTGTAATTTACAGAAATCGCTAACAGTGTAGGCTAAATGCTATGTCAGTTAGCACAGCATTATTCAGATACTTTGTTTATTAGGCCGTTTTGTTTGAATGCATGTCAATGGAGGAGAGGCTTCACTACGCTGAATAAACAGCTTTTTTGAGGAAACAGCTTATCATTTAATGAATCAACAGCCTATCGGCTAATCTTCAACATGTTTTACACTAAACAATAGTTTTG